>NC_042957.1:32918190-33218190 GCF_901001165.1 Salmo trutta | reverse complement strand
GCCAGGACCTTGGACGTATATAGAATACAGTCCAATTAGATGATTTTGGTGTGATATCTTTATTTTGTATATCTTTTGTTTATGCTTTCATTCCTTTTCATTTCAGTTCCTTTGACACTTAGGAAGTGATAAACGAAGTCCCCATTGTTAGGTTCTTATTTTTCAGAGTCAATAACTCGAAGCTTTAACCAAGTTTAATCATTCCCCAAAGGTCCTGTAAACAGACAGCAAAAGATTTCAGACATCACAGTTTATATGCATCCCACTTAAGACACTCCTCTTTCCCGCCAATCCTTACATTTTATGGCTCTCCACAGGAAAGAAGGTAACCAGATACCAACCCTGATGACTCCCTTAAGGGGAACTGACCTCACCCCTCACCTCCTGACCTCAACCCCTCATTCACGTACTCCACAGATATCCATCTGTCTTCCGTATATCAACACATCGCGCACCTCTCCTCCATCAAACACATTCCAAAGCCGTTTGGCTTTTTACAAACTCTTTCTATTCAAGGCTTTGTCTCTATCATTTATTTAATATCTCAATGTTCAAAGTTTAGCCGATTCCAACACCATACAACCATCCCTTAGTGCCACAAAGCCGCTCATTTCGGAAGAAATGTAATTTAGGGACGCACAATATATCGGTGAACATATTAGAATCTAGTTTAGTTGTCTAGTTTAACACCGATGTTAAAAACCGTTGTTAAAGCTATCGTGCATACCTATATAACGTAGGTACATGACGTAATAACACCACATAAAATGTTGAGCTACACGTGCAACACAGCATTCCTAACCTAGCCCACACAGTGTCTGCTGTGTGGATCGAGCAGTCAACAAGTCGGGCAGTCATTTGAAAGATGAAGAAAATTTCAGTGAGACAACTTAAAGGCGAAATCCATTAAAGCCAAGATAATTGAATTCAATGCCCTTGACAATCAACTGTTCTCTGTCGTGGGTGAGGTTGGCTTTCGCCGACTGGTCGAGCACCGGTGCACACTACCAAGTGCGCTATTTTTCAGATGTTGCCCTACTGGAGTTACACAGTAATAGCGTCACTGCAATTAGCTTCATGGCATACATACTATGGAACGTCATTTGGGTCTTTGTGTGTAAAAAAGATACAGTAGCACTGTCAAAGCTGTACAAAAAGTCTGCAAACAAGCAAACACCGGCCACGAACGATGTGTTTACAATACCGCGTTGGTAATAAAGCATAATTTGTTCGACGTCAACTTCTGGGGTAGCTAGCTTTAGCTTGGTACCTAGCTAGCACCAATACAACCAGCCTGAAAACAATGACCAGTAGAAACTGCAGTCATTTTCATTATTCTTAGCAATGATTTAGGAATTCATGTGAGTATGTATTAGCTAGGTTGCCACTTGTTGTTCGCCTATTGAAATTGAACTTCAGTTCATGAAAATAAATAGCTAGCCAGCTACTTAACCCTGTTGCCCAAAGCTAACGTTATAAGCAGCCAGCTAGCTTCATCTGGCTAGTGAGGCTCGACCGGAATGGGTTATGTGTTGTGAAGCTAGCTACAAATAGGATTAGGCACAATAGTGGAATTTGCAGTTTGCCTTCAAAATAAAAGCATGTCATTGACAGTGATGCAAATGAATACAAACAGTAGAATTATGCCATACTTTTATTTTGAAGGCTAAGCGCAAAGTCCACAATTGTGGCTAATCCTTATTGTGGCTAGCTTCCCATAGATGGGTCCGCCCACCATTAATCAAATAAGAACCGTCTTATAAATTAGGGTTATTTTAGATGACACCTAGCTATATAGTTAGCTAGCTAACTATAGCTACTGAAACAGATTATGTCGTGTTATTTGACACATCAATTAGTGTTATTTGACGTGTATCTTTATTGACATGCAAAGACCCAAACGGCGTTCCATAGAAATCCTGATTGAGAATGAAATGACTGAACAAATCCACAATGAAATAGGTTTGTGAAAGAAATAGGTTTTGATGATATTTTACTGGTAATGGGGACATACGTAAATGCCAACAAAATAACTTTTTGGTCAGTGTGGTGTGTGTGTAACCTTAATTTAACTAGGCAAGTCAGTTAAGAACAAATTCTTATGTTCAATGATTTTCAGTGACCAACCAGACATCCACTGCCCATCCTTGTGGTGAACTGCTCCACTTTCAGAGAGCCTACCAAGGTCAACCACCAGAGGGGGGACCGCAATGATGATCCACAACCAGGACATCACCTGGTCATTATTTTTATGTTGTTTTGCAACTTGCAGGATAATCACAAGATTCAACTCACCAGAGGGGGACTGTCATGACGTGCCCTGGGGGGAGGATCAGAGTCCCCCCCCTCTCTCTCTCCACAGGTTTATGACTTTACGACAGGTCATAAATACCTGGTAGAAACTGCCATGCAGTATTGAGAGAGTCTACCAGAACAAAGAACCTCTCTTCTCTTGGCCAAACTCCTAATCCACAAAATGGGAGAATTAAACAATATTTCTACTTTTGAGAATGTGGGAATGGTCTGTGGACACTTAAGGGACAGTTATGACCAGTGTGTTTCATTTGGTGATCTCATGAAGGACAGGAAACACACATAACTGTATTTCTTAAAGTGTACATTTTCCAGCTATCAGGTTTACATCTAAATATTGTGAAACATATGTGATTAAATATGAAACTATTTGTGAAAAGATTAAATGTGATGTTAACTTTCTAAATGGGTTTTTCATATAAAGTTAACCAAATCAATGGCCATGCCAACGTGAGCATAGACATTACGTCAGCGTCATGAACCGCCCTTTTCTCTGAAATGTATAAAACCCACTCATGGCGCAATTCACACCAGACCACACAAACCACGGTGTAAGCTAAGGTTGCAAATGGTTGAATTTCTGTGACCAAAACATGCCGGGTGATGCTGGTGTGTGAAGTGGTTTAAACTTCAACTCTACCAAAGGATAAGTCAGAGAACGTCGTACCCACATTGGAATGGCTACAACTCTATAGGCCATTAAACCAGACCGCGGGTAGTTGGCTACATGGCTGGAAATGGTTCAACTCTATCGATCACTACAGAATAAGGGAGAAATTCTAGATGACACGAATTACTAGTCTGCAGCTAGAAATTACATAAACCTAGAACGAGAATACCGACAACCGCCGAATCAACTATCAACTATTCTATGAGAACATTTCTGAATGTTACTCTGAAATATCCAGTCTAACCACCTACAACCACGAAAGACATTGTGACTTCTAGGAAAGTTAACCAGAGACTCTGATGAACTCTACAGGACGATCGAGGATTCCAACAGAGAAGACAACAACGACATACGGGCGTAAATATATATACATTGCAATTATTCTCGATTGAGTGGCCGTTCATGTGCAAAGGATTAGCATTTCAATTAATATAATTATAGACTGTGTGTAGTGAATCCATTTAGTCTTTCCCGCTCTTTCTCAGTCCCCACCCCTTTCCGTTGACTACCATGCTGTCATATCCACACATTAGCCCACGAGGGACTTTTCTATCTTTGTTAGTAACCATTATCTACTGTTTGTTTGTTATGTAATGCTGTGTGATTATTTAGTTAGTTAGTAAATAAATAATTAAGCAAATTTGTTTATTGCTGATTCATTATGGAAACCAGGGTTCGTGCAGATAACCAAGAATTTTACAATGTTTGGAACGAGACTGAGGTAACAATTAATAATTCATGAATAGAAGACTAATTGATAAGATATGAAAATATCTGAAGTGTCGATTCGGGAAATAGAGACTCTATAAACATTTTCCCATGGTGCCAAGACTTCCTAATTAATTAAAGTTTACATTATTAGTTTAATCACGTAATAATAATTACACATAGAGAATTGATTTGATAAAATAACAGTCTTCACATTTAATGATAGTCACAGACACGATACAGTGCATTTGGAAAGTATTCAGACCCCTTGACTTTTTCCACATTTTGTTATGTTAAAGCCTTATTCTAAAATTTTCAGACCCTTTGATATGACACCGAAATTGAGCTCAAGTGCACCATGTTTCCACTGATCATCCTTGAGATGTTTCTACAACTTGATTGGAGTCCACCTGTGGTAAATTCCATTGATTCCAATTCCAGAGTTCCTCTGTGGAGTTGGGAGAACCTTCAAGAAGGACAACCATCTGTGCATCACCACCAATCAGGCCTTTATGGTAGAGTGGCCAGACGGAAGCCACTCCTCAGTAAAAGGCACGCCAGCCTGCTTGGAGTTTGCCAAAAGGCACCTAAAGGACTCTCAGACCATGAGTCTGATGACACCAAGATTGAACTCTTTGGCCTGAATGTCAAGCGTCACATGTGGAGGAAACCTGGCACCATCCCTTTGGTGAAGGCTGGTGGCAGCATCATGCTGCAGGGATGTTTTTCAGCAGCAGGGACTGGGAGACTAGATGAACGAAGCAAAGTACAGAGAGATCCTTAATGAAAGGTCCTGAGCGCTCAGGACCTCAGACTGGGGTGAAGGTTTACCTGCCAACAGGACAACGACCCTAAGCACACAGCCAAGACAACGCAGCTGTGACTTCGGGACAAGTCTCTGAATGTCCTTGAGTGGCCCAGGCAGAGCCCGGACTTGAACCCGATCCAACATCTCTGGAGAGACCTGAAAATAGCTTTGCAGTGACACTCCCCATCCAACCTGACAGAGCTTGAGAGGATCTGAAGAGAAGATTTGGAGAAACTCCCCAAATACAGGTGTAGCGTCTTACCCAAGAAGACTCAAGGCTGTAATCGCTGCAAAAAGGTGCTTCAATAAAGTACTGAGTAAAGGCTCTGAATACTTACATAAATACGATAAACCTGTTTTTGCTTTGTCGTTATGGGGTATTGTGTGTAGATTGTGTGTAGAAACAATTGAATACATTTTTGAATAAGGCTTTAAAATAACAAAATGTGGAAAAAGTCAAGGGGTCTGAATACTTTCCAAATGCACTGTATATGGATCTGTGCCATTTACTTTGAACTGGATTGTGCTTACAGCATTAGCAATCGTGAGTAGATGTGCTTGTTTTGAGATCAAAGCAAGAGCTGCATGTAGCCAAGAGCACAAAACATGTACATTTCTAGATATCTTTGAAAAGTGAGTCGGGTAAAGAGCTTTTTCTGGTCTTAAAGGGGCAGTGTGTATTTTGAGACAGGCTTGAATAAGCTAAATAGCCAATAGGCAGAGGGTAGCACAATATTTCTGATTCTCTGTATTAATGGTATGACAATAATAATGCATTTTATTTTGTAAAGTGGTTTCTTGAATCAAACAACACAACAGCATTTCCAGTCACCAAGTGGATAAAAAGGTTGATGTCAAGCCCTGTAAGTTTTTTTCAAGAGTCATGGAATGTAGGTCTACATTGAACAACACAAATTGGCTGCTACTTTAGGCTTAATGATAGAACAGCTATTTCCATGTTAAAGTGTTATGGGATGCATTTTCTCCATTGTTTTTGATGGTAGGCAACTCCGGTAGGCCTACATTATGATCAAATAGCCACAGTAGCCTACATGGCCACTGTTAAAACTAACTTAAAGTGGGTACAGCCTCAGTGTTCACAGTAAACGAGCGCTGGAAGTTGCACTGCATTTTCACAACGTTCAAGTTTGCGCTCAACATTTGCCCTGAGAACAGCCTCAATTCGTCGGGACATGGACTCTAAAGGATGCTAGCCCATGTTGACTTCAGTGCTTCCCACAGTTGTGTCAAGTTGGCTGGATGTCCTTTGGGTGGTGGACCATTCTTGATACACAAGGGGAAACCCAGCAGCTTTGCAGTTCTTGACACACTCAAACCAGTGTGCCTGGCACCTTCTACCATACCCTGGTCAAAGCCACTTATATATTTTGTCTTGCCCATTCACCCTCTGAATGGCACACATACACAATCCATGTCTCAATTGTCTCAAGGCTTAAAAATCCATCTTTAACCTGTCTCCTCTCCTTCATCTACACTGATTGAGGTGGATTTAACAAGTGACATTAATAAGGGATCATAGCTTTCACTTGGATTCACCTGGTCAGTCTGTCAAAGAAAGAGCAGGTGTTCCTAATGTTTTGTACACTCAGTGTATGTCCCTAGTATGAGCAGGGAACATATTATGTCATATTATGTCCAGAGAGGGCAGTCAGAGTTGACATTAGTAATGATGAAACACAGTAATGACAGCTCTGGGTTAGAGGTTGCATTGGTCACACATCCTTTTCCTTCCTCTCTGCTCCTTGATCTGTATATGTTACTAGGCAAAAGGGTCTATTTCATGCCGACTACGCCACTGTATCTACCACAGCAGATCCTCCTCTTTTCCATTCACTTCACAGCATTACACTATATATTAGATCAGCAATAATACAACTTGAAATAATGGCACCAATGAAGTAATCAGTACCTTTGTCATTACATACAATGTGTGTATAACATCACATTTGGACACATTCAACAAATAGTAGTCCACAGTAACATTGCATAATGATATTAAAATGGTTGATACGGATGACTGAACCTTTGTCCTCCATCAGTCTGGCATTAAGGACAGTCATCGTCTGAAAGCAATCATTTGCCCTGTCTATTTTTATACAGTTATATACAAACATTGAAATGCTCACATAGAGGCTTACAGAACATCAGGATGGCAGTTCGGCTCCAATTTATAGCTTAGGACAGCGGGCCCATGTAATTATATTACTGTGGTGGAACATGTGCATGGTCATTTGCAAGGTCATGAAGACAAAACATCATTTTTAACACTGTGCTCCTATTATTTGGATTATCTTAGAATAAGAGATTAATAAGCATGACCAATATAATTAATTTGAGAGTTTATCAGCTTCAAAACAGTGCCCCCCACCCCCTCCCAAAAACAGCTTCATAGTCTTATTTACTTATTAGCAGATTGTGAAGGATAGGTTCATTTTCTTTGGTTCAATGGAAGTAGTGGGCTGCACAATCATTGATGTTACTGACTCTAAAATACTTGTATTTAACACGGATGGGTGTCTCTTTATTTGTTATAGGAACGGCCAGCATTCCCTACCCATTGCGTTCAGTAGTTGTTGAATTTAAACACTGTGTCACAATGACCACTTCAAATGTTCCACTGACCTGTAATAATAACTGTTAAAGTTGACGTCATGGAAATGTTATAAGCTTTCATGTTTGCATGATTATCAATTCACTTACCATGTCCACCTCTGATATACTGTCCAAACTCTCCACCTGAACATCCACCCCCACAGGGACAGCAGGGCCTGCAAAACAACAGTCACAAGAATGAGATTATTTTCGTTCTTATTGTTATATTTCTGACTATCAGTGGCATCATATTCAGGTCAACAGTGAGAGTCAAGGATTCAGTTTCAGGTGGAAAGACAGTTTCCCCTTGAGAGTGGCCATAATCACATAACATGATTTAGGGTAAGCTAGTGTGAAACATAACAGTTCTGCTTTCTCTTGGTAGATATACAGTGCAGTAAAAAAGCGTGTGAACCCCTGCACGGTTTTCAAATGTTGTTGTGTTGAGTCTGAAATGTAGGTTGTGTAGATCAGTAGGAAAATACATTGATCGTATCAACATTTCAGACTAACACCACAAAATGTGAAAACTGTGCCACACTGTTCTACTGCACTAGTGTCGATTAAAAAAAAGAATCTCTGTCTGAGATGACGTCTTAACTTGGATTTCCATGTCCCAGTATAGAGGCTCTGATATTTTCTCCATACGTCTTCCTTGTTATCTCTAGCAGTTTACTTTTCCTTTGATCACTACCACAATCCCAGAAAGATTTGGTATTACACGGTATTACAGCTACAGATATCTTCAGCTCATTTTTTAAAAACCCTTTCGTTTCAGTATTGAGGGCAATACCACACACTCATATGTTGAAGTATTCATTTGATTGAAGTGGATGAGTCATGAGTGATAGATTTGGGTTAGATTTTAGGATTTGCGAGGATATTGAATCCAAATAACTCCATATAAGGTAATGTTTATTTTCACAGCACATACATCCTATGAATCAGTTCTATATGCAATTATATGGCACACAGTTTCATCCATCCCATGTTAAAGGCTCACATCAGAAGCTCAAGTAATGCATAATACATATTTGTATGTTATGCATTGTGGGTAATGTCCTAATCGCCTGCCATTGTCTAATTAAACAAGGCCCAAGGGGGTGTGGTATATGGCCAATATAACACGGTTAAGGGTTGTGCTTATGCACGACACATCGCGGAGTGCCTGGACACAGCCCTTAGCCGTGCTATATTGGCCACATACCACAAATCCAGAGGTGCCTTATTGCTATTATAAACTGGTTACCAACGTAATTAGAGCAGTAAAAATAAATGTTTTGTCATACCCGTGGTATACGGTCTGATATACCACGGCTATCAGCCAATCAGCATTCAGGGCTCGAACCACCCAGTTTATAATCTACGGTAGCTGCTGTAGTACCAGCCTCTGAACCCTCATGTAATCGCTAGTAACTAAAGCCTCCTTTCACTCAGCCTCTCCTCGCCTGTTGCCTGGAAGAGAGGATTTTAACTCCTCGCCTTGTGCCAGCTGGGTGCGCTGTCATCCCTCACTCACACCATATGCCATCCATCAGATCCTAAACTGGGACCCAGGCACCAGCTCCCCTCCCAGGACCTGTGTGGACGATGCTGCCCGCCACACCTTCCAGCTGCTGGGAGAAATGCCTCCCACAGCCTCTAACCCTGTAATAGATAGAGCTAGCGGGGGATTGGGCTGTTATTTAAGAAAATGTTTATCTTTCATTCATAGTGATTACATGTGCTCTCTCCATCTACTCCTCCTGCCAGCGCGGAGCCACTGGTTATTTTGTAGAGGCTGTGGGAGATGTGATCTTGTAAAAAGACCACTGCTGAGAACTATCATTATGGGTCGTTATGGGGTCCGGTCCAGAGGATGGAGCACTGTGTGTTTGACCTTTTCACAGTGCGTTTGACCTCAAGTTAAATTCATATCAGTTTCCCTGTTCTCCTACCAGTTACTTGTTTGTTAAAGCTCTCTTAAAACATATTCTGATGATGCAAATCTGAAATGTTCAATCAGAGCCATACAATGTATAATTAACTGATCAGATCACAGCTCTGTGTGATCGAGAATGTCCTCTGAAATGTTCGGAACTATTCAGTCTCTTCATAGAGTGGGACCTTAGTGTGGTCTGGTAAACAGTTGTCAGTGGGGCACACAAGTAAAAAAAATCTATGGTCTGTGCCGATTCATTGAGTCATCAAGAATTTCTCTGTTAGAAGTCAACATGACAGAGGAAGCTATTCCTCAGCCAGCATAAAGACTTCAAAGATGATTACACAGAAATAACAGAAACACAACAAAAAAATATGAACACAACCCCCCCCACATGGCAAATAGGTTGATCAGCAACATTTCATCAGTCTGTTTTCTCATACACAGGACAACCGCTAGCTATGTATTTATTTGATTTATTTCACCTTTATTTAACCAGGTAGGCAAGTTGAGAACAAGTTCTCATTTACAATTGCGACCTGGCCAAGATAAAGGAAAGCAGTTCGACACATACAACAACACAGAGTTACACATGGAGTAAAACAAACATACAGTCAATAATACAGTAGAAAAATAAGTCTATGTACAATGTGAGCAAATGAGGTGAGATAAGGGAGGTAAAGGCAAAAAAGGCCATGGTGGCAAAGTAAATACAATATAGCAAGTAAAACACTGGAATGGTAGATTTGTAGTGGAAGAAAGTGCAAAGTAGAAATAGAAATAATGGGGTGCAAAGGAGCAAAATAAATAAATACAGTAGGGGAAGAGGTAGTTGTTTGGGCTAAATTATAGATGGGCTATGTACAGGTGCAGTGATCTGTGAGCTGCTCTGACAGCTGGTGCTTAAAGCTAGTGAGGGAAATAAGTGTTTCTAGTTTCAGAGATTTTTGTAGTTCGTTCCAGTCATTGGCAGCAGAGAACTGGAAGGAGAGATGGCCAAAGGAGGAATTGGCTTTGGGGGTGACCAGAGAGATATACCTGCTGGAGCGCGTGTGACAGGTGGGTGCTGCTATGGTGACCAGTGAGCTGAGATAAGGGGGGACTTTACCTAGCAGGGTCTTGTAGATGACCTGGAGCCAGTGGGTTTGGCGACGAGTATGAAGCGAGGGCCAGCCAACGAGAGCGTACAGGTCGCAGTGGTGGGTAGTATATGGGGCTTTGGTGACAAAACAGATGGCACTGTGATAGACTGCATCCAGTTTATTGAGTAGGGTATTGGAGGCTATTTTGTAAATGACATCGCCGAAGTCGAGGATCGGTAGGATGGTCAGTTTTACGAGGGTATGTTTGGCAGCATGAGTGAAGGATGCTTTGTTGCGAAATAGGAAGCCAATTCTAGATTTAACATTGGATTGGAGATGTTTGATGCGAGTCTGGAAGGAGAGTTTACAGTCTAACCAGACAACTAGGTATTTGCAGTTGTCCACATATTCTAAGTCAGAGCCGTCCAGAGTAGTGATGCTGGACAGGCGTGCAGGTGCAGGCAGCGATCGGTTGAAGAGCATGCATTTAGTTTTACTTGTATTTAAGAGCAGTTGGAGGCCACGGAAGGAGAGTTGTATGGCATTGAAGCTCGTCTGGAGGGTTGTTAACACAGTGTCCAAAGAAGGGCCAGAAGTATACAGAATGGTGTCATCTGCGTAGAGGTGGATCAGAGACTCACCAGCAGCAAGAGCGACATCATTGATGTATACAGAGAAAAGAGTTGGCCCAAGAATTGAACCCTGTGGCACCCCCAAACAGGGGCGAAAATCTCATATCAACTTTGGAGGGGACAATTACATAAAATTTTCTCAAGAGCAATTCCTGAGGGGGACACCAAAAGTAGTGCTGTAACACATAGCCTACGTTTAATATGGTAAATGTATATTGAGGAACCAAAGAAATAAGGTGTTTGCCGTACTCCTAACTACCGGTACCCAAAACTACACAACTAATCACAACAGCAATACCATTGCCTTTAACAAATCTTAGTTCAGTCACCAGTTTAAGTTGAGAGTGGGGGTATCCATGGCATTTTCCAATTATGTTCCTATTTTTTTTTTTAAGTAAAAATTGAGAACCTTTCATAATGTTGCCAAACAAAGACTCAACAAACTTACCTGAGACTTCCTGTCTCTGCCAGTCTGTCCCTGCATATCTGTCCCCAACTCTGCTGTCTGTGTGCCATCTGTTGCCTGCTCTGCCTAATGACATCATTGTGAAACATTTCCATTAGCATTTCACTTCTTTCTTATGAGCATTTTATCAACTAGTCTGAGATATTAGGCTACTAGGGTTCTTACTTTGCGTTTTGGTGTACTGAAAAATACTCTGATGTCCGTCTTTTTTCTGCCATTTTTCTACCTGGTTGGCTACACACACACAGTATGTAGGTTATTTACAGTAGGAGATGGGCTTCTATCATTTTATCTTCTATCATTCTAAATGGGCTTCGATCTAAAAGGTAGCTAGCAAATGTGAAACGGATTGCAGTGACAAGAGTTGACAGCTGTATGAGTTCACCATTTACACAACATATGCTGCAACCTTTTGTAATTTTAATCGTTTGTTTCATATTGGCTGGTTTCTAACAATAGCTGAATTTGCAAAGCTAGCGAGCACCAATTCAGTGGTGTTTACTATAATCTTTGCTACCCGGGTTAAATAAAGGTGAAATAAAATATATAAATAAAAGTTCCCTTGCGACAATTTAGCTTTTGCAACGAGACCATTAAATATATTTAAAACAATGGTAGAAGAGAGTGTAGTTCTGTTCAGTTTATCGCTAACCTTATCACAGGGACTTTGAAGCACTAACTTACATGCATGCTGATCTTGGAATAAATTGACGATAGCAAAGATTCCATCTTTGACGACGCCACATAAATGGAATAGGTACTAGCTAGCTTAATAGTTAATATTTGCGCGCTAGCTCTGCATATTCAGCTAGTGTGTGTGCGCGATTGACTGGATTAACCTCATGTCAGTTACGTGCATTGAGTGCCTTTCAGACAGTAGATACGACCTCTACGTTACCTAGCAAGCTAAGAAACTGGCAGTGGATCAAAACATTGTGAGGCAAAGGGTGGGGGGGTCGCAATCTTTTGAAACTTAAAAACGCGCTATTAAGTGTCTATAATCAGCACAATTGCTTTCATTGCGTATTATTAATATTATTTAAATTACATGGTTATGTTTCAGTGATATATTGGGGGGGGACAAATCATATTTTTCCCAGGATGGGGGGGTCGTGTGTCCCCCGTCCCCCCCGGGATTTCTGCCCTGCCCCCATAGAGACTGCCAGAGGCCCGGACAACAGGCCATCCGATTTGACACATTGAACTCTATCAGAGAAGTAGTTGGTGAACCAGGCGAGGCAATCATTTGAGAAACCAAGGCTATTGAGTCTGCCGATGAGGATGTGGTGATTGACAGAGTCGAAAGCCTTGGCCAGGTCAATGAATACGGCAGCACAGTATTGTTTCTTATCGATGGCGGTCACGATATCGTTTAGGACCTTGAACGTGGCTGAGGTGCACCCATGATCAGCTCTGAAACCAGATTGCATATCGGAGAAGATGCGGTGGGATTCGAAATGGTCGGTAATCTGTTTGTTGACTTGGCTATCCGAATCTCTGCACATTAAAATGATGTAACCTTTCCGTAAAATACCAGCAGATCAGGAAACATCACCAAATCTGTCTTAAGACCTTAAATAGACATGGCATGAATGCTGAATGGGGGGGAAAGCCCTTATCTATTTCCCATAATGACACTGGAGTGCTCCCCTTTTAGCAATTGTAAATCAACTATTGGTAGCACTGGCCAGATTAAGGCTAGCCTAGGCCCATGCATTAGACACCGCTGCTCACTCCTGAAAGAAATCCCAAAGATGGAATGGCTTTGGCGGATGTTCTTCAAAATCATAGGAATAAAATGGGGGGGGACAAGCTATCTCTGTAACGCAAATTTGATTAAATGGTGGTCCCATGTGGCTCAGTGGGTAGAGCATGGTGCTTGCAACACCAGGGTTGTGGGTTTGATTCCCACAGGGGAGCAGTATGTAAATGTATACACTCTCTACTTACTGTAAGTTGCTAAAACGTCAAATTAAGCCATGACAGGTCTTCACACGCCTCAGATGTTTTTTCCTACCCACTGGAAGATTATTAAAATACTTTGTTTTTATACTTACATTTATAGGTAAACCCGGCAAATTTGAACTTGCTGTACTGTATGACAAAAATGACATTTACTGCAACAGCAAATCTCCATGTCTCCGTATCCTAACGTTGTTTAGATGGTGGATTTTCAAACAGAAACCAATCAGAAACCAAACCGCCAAGGATCCGCAGAATGGAATACTCCTGGTAGTTTTTTGCAGACAACTGGCATGGAAATAAAAGTGAATCTTCTTTTCTCTGCTATTTATAAAGTTTACATGGTAATTGAGCAGCAGGGGTTCCCTACAGTCGTAACCTGAAACACATGGGAACAGCTCTAACCTTTATACTGGGGATATTTACAGCCTTATCCCCATAAAGGCCTTCCCACCGGCAGAGCACTGTATGCATAATGCAAAACCTCACATACTCGTTGTCTCTGAAAAAAACGACATTTGCACAGCCCTAATTCTAAACAAACAATTAACTTTTATCTCTCTCTGAAAATTATGCCACACAAAGCTGTTCATTGTGTGCAATGGGACAATGCAGTTGCTCCTTCCCAGTGGGATTTCTCTGATTGTGTTTTGGGCTGTTTTCCTCCACCCTTGTGTGGAAAGAGACCTCATGCTGGCACGCCACAATGTCACACAGATAACATTCCTCCAGTGAGCGGGGAGCGGCTGTGTAAGAGGCTTTCACTTTACGCCTGCTTCCGTTTGAAGCTAGGGAAGAAAACCTAGCCACCGCTACACATCTCCCACCCAAATTAATACAGACAGTTTTCACAGGCTTACACAAGTCAACTTTTCATAATGTTTGTATAAGACAGACAATTTGAATCTCCCAAAGCTCTCTATTCTGGGACACGAGGCTGTGTCTGCATGTCCATTTACAGATACAATGAAGGGTTTTATGTAGGATCCTCTATTTGAAATTCTTAGCGTCTGAGCTGCCACTCAAGTTCAGCAACACTACATACAGTACATTATTCACCAGGGAAATATGCAGCATCCCATTTTATGCATTTCAAAAGCTCCTCCTATACCTGCCTTACACTTTGGTAAACATGTCAAAACAGGTGTGGATACCGAATGGATTGCTACAGAAGAATTCATTCTCAAAGTGTCATATCTAACTAGCTCCTGTGTGTATTAATATGATGAGACAACTTTTTCTCACAGATGTACGTTCTCTGCTGGATATGCTTCATTGCCATTCAAGATCTAAACCAGAGTAGCACAACTCCAGTCCTCAAGGGCCACAATCTTGCTGTTTTTTTCCTTCCACACTGGCACTTAATTAATGTTCAGAAACATTCATTGGTTGCCCAGAGAGGGCACAAGAAGTACAAATCTGGAAACAGACATACACTGCGGCCCTCAAGGAACAGTTTTGCACCCCTGATCTGAACAGTAATATCAGGGCCCCTTTGCCGGGTTTAGAGGGCTCTGGAGTCTACTTTCGTTAAATCAGTCAACAAGATGTTTAGAACCATGTCCTTACCTGCAAAGGCTGGTCTCATGGTGAAATCATGGTCATCCACTCGCAGCAGGTTGTCTGTCTTCAATTTGCGAGATTTGGTGTTATCAACCATCCTTTTTCCAGTCAGGGGACTGCAAAAGAAAACGGCAATCAATAGGCTACTTCTGAAAATATTGGTGGATAACAGTTATCTGTCTCCATCCAGTCCTTACTCCTTACAGAGAACCACCCAACCACCTTTAAAATGACCTTCAAACCACAACTGTCAGATTATGAAAGGGACAGGGCCCGGTTTCCCAAAAGCATTTTAAGGTTAAGGTTATCGTTAGAACCTTCACAAGAGCATCTTTACATTTTCGAGGCGTTTCCCAAAATAGTCTTTATTAGCCTAACGTTGCACTTGAAATTGCTCCTTAGCTGACTCCTGCCTCAGACCACTCGTAGAACAAGCGCGCCATTAGATCACTGTTCGCCCTCTTGCGTCACTTTACACACAATATCCGCTAAACATAGAATGAAGATGTTTCTATGTGATCGCCGAAAACGTCATAGCCAGTTGTCTTAGACCGCCGCCCTCCCAAGTGGCTCAGCGGTCTAAGGCACTGCATTTCAGTCCTAGAGGCATCACTACAGACCCTGGTTCGACCCTTGGCTGTGTCACAACCGGCCGTGATTGGGAGTCCCATAGGCCGGCGCACAATTGGCCCAGCGTCGTAAAAAATCATTTGTCCTTAACTGAATTGCCTAGTTAAATAAAAAAAATATATATAAATAGCCTAAAAAGTTAGCAATATTATAAACAAGCAAAGCATGGATAGGCCTACATTTTTTAAAATAAAAATCGAGATAACCTAATTATATAATAGCAAGATTATTAGGCTAAATATTGACATCACGTTCATGTATGTGCAATCGATAGACCTACCCAACCTGGTCCCAGAGCATTTCGTATTATTCTGTACGTAAATCCAAGACACTCAATGTAGTATGATATGTTACATAGGGTATGGTTACATAAGACGGATGGTTACTTAAGGGAAAAACAAAAGGATGGTGGTTGGTAGGGATGGGCATGTAACACAAACATCTAGCAACCCAGAGGTTGTGAGTTTGAATCTCATCACGTAAAATTTTAGCTAATTAGCAACTACTAACTACTTTTTAGGTATTTAGCATGTTAGCTAACCCTTCTTGCTAACCCTTCACCTAACCCTAACCTCAAACCTTTTAGCTAACCCTTCCCCTAACCCTAACCTCTTATCCCTAACCTCAGTGCTTAATTTGTAAATCGGGAGGTGCCGGAACAAAAAGTGATGGGGGGAGTTCTGAGGTTTTGAGGTACTGTAATGCATGAGAAAAAAGTGGCATAGAGCAGTAGAGTAGAGGCACTTACAGAAGTTGCACACATGGGTAACAGTTTTAGTAGCATAGTGTCTAGGAACATTTTTGACTTGTATAAACGCATTTCATGCAATTCTACGTCATTTTACATGACTGGAGACTTTGTCAGAATCTTTTTTAATACTGAACAAATGATCGAAATGGCAGGCTACTTTGACACTGACAAACTGGGAATCTGAGATCAATAAAAACAACCTTGTCTTGAATCCATAAATAGCCTAGGCCTAGGTGTGTTGAGACACATATTTTAGGCTGCAATATGAGGACTATCCTGACTATTCCTTTTTACTGGGCACCAATCCACAGCTAGGCTATTTTTTTAAATAAACTGTTGATCCTCTGAGGCTAAATAATAGCCCTTCTTGTGGTGTAGTAGGCTCTTCTGAATTATTTCATTTATTTCTGAAAATGTATTTAAATTGATCAGGGGTGCTGCAGTTCCTTCAGAACCCTTCTCGCGATTCTATAAGTAAATAAATGATTGAGTGCAATGCAGGCTCATGTCTATCAGAGTAGAGAGGGTGAAAGTTCATATAAAGGGAATCTCATTCTAGTTCAAATCAAATCAAATCAAAAGTCACATGCGCCGAATATAACAGGCGTAGACCTTACAGTGAAATGCTTACTTACAAGCCCCTAACCAACAGTGCAGTTTCAAAAAATACGGATAAGAATAAGAGAAAAGTAACATAGTAATTAAAGAGCAGCAGTAAAAAATAATATGTACAGGGGGTGCCGGTACAGAGTCAATGTGCGGGGGCACCAGTTAGTTGAGGTAGTATGTACATGTAGTAGAGTTAACTAAAGTGACTATGCATAGATGACAACAGAGAGTGGCAATGGTGTGGAGGGGGGGGGGGGGGCAATGCAAATAGTCTGGGTAGCCATTTGACTAGATGTTCAGGAGTTTATGGCTTGGGGGTAGAAGCTGTTTAGAAGCCTCTTGGACCTAGACTTGGCACTCCGGTACCGCTTGCCGTGTGGTAGCAGAGAGAACAGTCTATGACTAGGGTGGCTGGAGTCTTTGACAATTTTCAGGGCATTCCTCTGACACCACCTGGTATAGAGGTCTTGGATGGCAGGAAGCTTGGCCCCAGTGATGTACTAGGCCGTTCGCATTACCCTCTGTAGAGCCTTGCAGTCGGAGGCCGAGCAGTTGCCATACCAGACAGTGATGCAACCAGTCAGGATGCTCTCGATTGTGCAGCTGTAGAACCTTTTGAGGATCTGAGGACCCATGCCAAATCTTTTCAGTCTCCTAAGGGGAATAGGTTTTGCCGTGCCCACTTCACGACTGTCATGGTGTGCTTGGATCATGTTAGTTTGTTGGTGATGTGGACACCAAGGAAATTGAAGCTCTCAACATGCTCCACAGCAGCCCCGTCGATGAGAATGGGGGCGTGCTCGGTCCTCTTTTGCCTGTAGTCCACAATCATCTCCTTTGTCTTGATCACGTTGAGGGGGAGGTTGTTGTCCTGGCACCAAATGACCAGGTCTCTGACCTCCTCCCTATAGGCTGTCTCGTTGTTGTCCGTGGTCAGGCCTACCACTGTTGTGTCATCGGCAAATTTAATGATGGTGTTGGAGTCGTGCCTGGCCGTGCAGTCATGAGTGAACAGGGAGTACAGGAGGATGCAGAGCACCCACCCCTGAGGGGCCTTTGTGTTGAGGATCAGCGTGGCGATGTGTTGTTACCTACCCTTACCACCTGGGGGCGGCCCGTCAGGAAGTCCAGGATCCAGTTGCAAAGGGAGGTGTTTAGTCCCTGGACCCTTAGCTTATTGATGAGCATTGAGGCCACTATGGTGTTGAACGCTGAGCTGTAGTCAATGGATAGCATTCTCACATAGGTGTTCCTTTTGTCCAGGTGGGAAAGGGCAGTGTGGAGTGCAATAGAGACTGCATCATCTGTGGATCTGTTGGGGTGGTATGCAAATTGGAGTGGGTCTAGGGTTTCTGGGATGATGGTGTTGATGTCAGCCATGACCAGTCTTTCAAAGCACTTCATTGCTACAGACGTGAGTGCTACGGGTCGGGAGTCATTTAGGCAGGTTACCTTAGTGTTCTTGGGCACAGCTACTATGGTGGTCTGCTTAAAACATGTTGGTATTACAGACTTTGCCAGGGAGAGGTTGAAAATGTCAGTGAAGACACTTGCTAGTTGGTCAGCGCATGCTCGCAGTACACGTCCTGGTAATCCATCTGGCCCTGCGGTCTTGTGAATGTTGACCTGTCTAAAGATCTTACTCACATCGGCTGCGGAGAGCGTGATCACACAGTCTCCAGTAAAGCTGGTGCTCTCATGTATGTTTCAGTGTTATTTGCCTTGAAGCGAGCATAGAACTAGTTTAGCTCGTCCGGTAGGCTCGTGTCACTGTGCAGCTCCCGGCTGTACTTACCTTTGTAGTCTGTAATGGTTTGCAGGCCCTGCTATATCCGACGAGCGTCAGAGCCGGTCTAGTAGGACTCAATCTTAGTCCTGTATTGACGCTTTGCCTGTTTGATGGTTTGTCGGAGGGTGATTTCTTATAAGCTTCTGGGTTAGAGTCCCGCTCCTTGAAAGCAGCAGCTCTAGCCTTTAGCTCAGTGCGTGCGGATGCTGCCTGTAATCCATGGTTTCTGGTTGGGGTGTGTACGTACGGTCACTGTGGAGACGACGTCATCAATGCACTTATTGATGAAGCCAATGACAGATGTGGTGTACTCCTCAATGCCATTGGAGGAATCCCGGAACATATTCCAGTCTGTGCTAGCAAAACAGTCCTGTGACTTAGCATCTGCTTCATCTGACCACTTTTTTATTGATCTAGTCACTGGTGCTTCCTGCTTTAATCTTTGCTTGTATGCAGGAATCTGGAGGATGGAATTATGGTCAGATCTGCCAAATGGAGGGCGAGGGAGAGCTTTGTATGTATCTCTGTGTGTGGATTATAGGTGGTGCAGAGTTCTTTTCCCTCTGGTTGCGCATTTAACATGCTGATAGAAATTTCCCTGCGTTAAAGTCCCCGGCTACTAGGAGCGCCACCTCTGGGTGAGCATTTTCTTGTTTGCTTATGACGGAATACATCTCATTCAATGCTATCTTAGTGCCAGCCTCTGACCGTGGTGGTATGCAAACAGCTACAAAGAATATAGATGAAACCTCTCTCGGTAGGAAGTGTGGTCTGCAGCTTATCATGAGAAACTCTACCTCAGGCGAGCAATAGCTCGAGACTTCCATAGATATCATGCAACAGCTGTTGTTTACAAAAATACATAGACCACCGCTGTCTTAGCAGACACCGCTGTTCTATCCTGCCGGTACATCGTATAACCAGCCAGCTGTATGTTAATATTGTCATCGTTCAGCCACGACTCCGTGAAGCATAAGATGTTACAGTTTTTAATGTCCCGTTGGTAGTTTAATCTTCCCAATAACTTGTCCATTTTATTGTCCAAAGATTGCATGTTTGCTAGCAGAATTGCGGGGAGTGGGGGTTTATTCGATCGCCTCAGACTTCTCAGAAGGCAGCCCGCTCTCCGGCCTCTCTTTCTCCGTCTCCTCTTCACGCAGATCACTGGGGTCGGGGCCTGTTCCCGAGAGAGCCGTATATCCTCTGCCTCGGGCTCGTCAGAGTCGTGAAAGAAGAAAAAGGATTCTGCTAGTCTGTGGTGAGTAATCGAGGTCCTGATGTCTAGGAGTTATTTTCGGTCATAAGAGATGGTAAAAAAAATAAGTTACAAACAATGCAGATAAACGAACAGAAAAACACAATAGGTTGGGGGCACGTAAAATGTCTGCCTTCTGCTCCGGCGCCATCTTACACACAGATATATTGGCGCACTTCTCACACAGCCATGCGTTAGTCTTAAACATAGGTTACAATGTTGTGCAAACATTAAGCCCAGGCCGGCCAAAACCAAATCAACTCTTAGAATATTAGGCCCGGGCTGAAAATCAACTTTTCACATTGTTTTTTTGCGGGGGCTGGATAATTAACAAATTGGCAACTCAAATGAACTTTGAGCGCTTTTGTTCGAATTTTTACATTGCAAAAAGTCTAAATAATTTTTCATGCCACGTGAGGTATCTGATCCGGCCAAATAGATTCCGGAACAAAACAGTACAAAACGGAAAGGTGCCATCCGGCTCAAATGAAGCACTGCCTAACCTTAACCCTAACCCCTAGCCTAGCTAACGTTAGCGAGCTAACTAACTTTAGCCACCTAGCTACATTTCATTTAAAAAAAAAAATTCCTAACATATTGTACTTTTCGCTAATTCTTAACATATAATACTAATTCTAATTTGTAACATATCATAC
Organism: Salmo trutta; assembly: GCF_901001165.1. Taxonomy (NCBI): domain Eukaryota; kingdom Metazoa; phylum Chordata; class Actinopteri; order Salmoniformes; family Salmonidae; genus Salmo; species Salmo trutta. The sequence continues at coordinate 33,197,762 of NC_042957.1, read as the reverse complement.
AAAATGAGTGATGGACATCCACAAATTAATACATACCATACAAAACATAACATATCATCCTCGGATTTAGCACAGAATAATACAAAATGTTCTGAGACCAGGTTGACCTACCTATTAGGTTACACCTGAGCCGCTTCAATATTTGCATATTAGGCCTATAGGCTACTATTAACTAAAAGCTCCAGCTTCACTGTAGCCTATGGCAATGTGCTACTTCATGTTTAATTCTTTTAATTGTTAATTATTTCATCTGTAGACCTAATTCAAGGTAAATTCATGCCTGCCATTAGGCTACAATGATTTGTTCAGCAATTACGAAAACCATTGACATCATCATATCCTACATTTAGGTCACAATTATATTTTCTATAGTGGAAAGAACGACTGACTTTATTCATTCTGGCTCAGTTTACACAAACTGAAGAAATGCATAATTTACATAATTAAACATTGCTTCCAAAATAGCATGAGAAAACACTTATTATGCATAGCACATGGCAAACATATTATACAAACTGTTAAATACATAATAGGCTACAGAAAAAAATTTCACTTGATGGGAAAACTTGTGTATTGTGTAAAAAAAATTACTGAATAGCCCGAAATCATTTAAGAGGAACAGCCAATATTCTGGAATCATTTTCAGCATGGGACACAACTCCTGTAACGACACCGTTAAGTTTCACTTCGTAATGAGTGCACTACCTGGTGTTTTGGGGAAGGGTGTGATCTCCGGACGTTACTTTTACAACGGATCATTACTTAATTTTTAAACCCTTATTTAACTAGGCAAGTCAATTAAGAACAAATTCTTATTTACAGTGACAGCCTAGGAACAGTGCCTTGTTCAGGGGCAGAATGACAGATTTTTACCTTGTCAGTTCGAGGATTCAATCTGGCAACCTTTCGGTTACTGGCCCAAAGATCTAACCACTAAGCTACCTGCCACTCCACAGTCATAGGTTCCATATCTATCGGGAAACCGAGCCCAGAATGAATAAGAGTAAGAACACAGACTTTACAACACAAGTGTGACTTTTTTTTTTAATATGATCAATTGGCAGGAATTCTGAAACCAAGATATGGATGTTGCGCAATGGATGAAACAGCAATGGAAGTTATGTTAACATTCCTGGGCCAGGTTTCCTGATAGTGATTGAATTTAAGTTTACTAGTGTTTAAGCGATGCGTCTTTCCAAACTGGTCTCATAGACTGGATGTAACATAGTAAACCTCAATCCGGGACACTCAAATTAGCATGATGTTATGTTTGGTGTGGTTACATAAGATATAAGGTTACCTAAGGTAAAAAGAAGAAGACGGTGGTTGGATAGTCTGACTCTGGATGGATGGACAGACGGGCAGGCATATAACACAAATGTCTAGGAATCCAAAGGTTGTTTGTTCAAATCTCATCCGAGGCTGCTACTTAGTGTGTTAGCTAATGTTAGCCACAACATGTTAGAATTTGTAACATTTCACATGTTTAGAAATGTTGTACATTTCGCTAAATTGTAACATATCATACGAATTGTAATTCGTAACATACCATACAAAATGGATGATCCACACATTAATAGGAGGGCAAAAAAAGCATCTAATGACGTACTTAGCTGTTCTACAAGTAGTCTGAGGCAGGCATTAGATTACGAGCGTTTTCAAGCACACAACGTTAATAACGATGGTTTTAAGAAACAGCTCTGAGATTTAGCGATGCTCCTTCGAAGGTTCTAACGATGAACTTAGCCTTAAGATGCCTGTTTGGCCCTGTCCGGGGGTATCATCGGATGGGGCCACAGTGTCTTCTGATCCCTCCTGTCTCAGCCTCCAGTATTTATGCTGCAGTAGTTTATGTGTCGGGGGGCTAGGGTCAGTCTGTTACATCTGAAGTATTTCTCTTGTCTTATCCGGTGTCCTGTGTGAATTTAAATATACTCTCTCTAATTCTCTCTTTCTCTCTTTCTTTCTTTCTCTCGGAGGACCTGAGCCCTAGGACCATGCCTCAGGACTACCTGGCATGATGACTCCTTGCTGTCTCCAGTCCACCTGGCTGTGCTGCTGCTCCAGTTTCAACTGTTCTGCCTGCGGCTATGGAACCCTGACCTGTTCACCGGACGTGCTTGTTGCACCCTCGACAACTACTATGATTATTATTATTTGACCATGCTGGTCATTTATGAACATTTTAACATCTTGACCATGTTCTGTTATAATATCCACCCGGCACAGCCAGAAGAGGACTGGCCACCCCTCATAGCCTGGTTCCTCTCTAGGTTTCTTCCTAGGTTTTGGCCTTTCTAGGGAGTTTTTCCTAGGGAGTTTTTCCTAGCCACCGTGCTTCTTTTACATGCATTGCTTGCTGTTTGGGGTTTTAGGCTGGGTTTCTGTACAGCATTTTGAGATATCAGCTGATGTATGAAGGGCTATATAAATAAATTTGATTTGATTTGATTTTGGGAAACCGGGCCCTATTCTTAAAAAAACATTATTTCTGTCATGTTCAAGGTGTGGTGTCAGGTGTTTTTATCAGCATTGAGACTTGAGCATTGCTGTTTATGGGCCATTTGTCTGCATGAGCATAACTGCAATGTGTGTGGGTGTGTGTGCCCTCAGAGAATCAAGAGAAACATGCTTTGCTGTCAAAGTGAGTTTATCTAACCCACATGATACATTTGTCGTTTGAGGATAACATGGGTGGAAGTTCGTTTCCATACTCTGTAAACATTATATGTTCTGTGGGTATAAAGTTAAGGGAAGACAGGGAAGACTGTTCCGAACAGACCCCCATCTACTTAGGCATTTTGCACCTATGCCAGTTTCAAGGGCAGGGGCGGACTGGCCATCTGGCATTTCAAGCAAATGCCAAATGGGCTGGTCATATTTTTAGCCCAAGAGGACATATCTAACTTGGGTTTGTAGCTCAAAATTTGGTTTAGGCTAATAATGAGAGCCTCATGGAAATAATTGGGCCTGTGTTGGGGCCGCGGGGTGAAACAATGGACCGGTGTGGGAGCGTCAAGGAAAGGAATGGGCCGGTGTGTTAGAAATGCCAGGGCCGATTTCTGGTCCCAGTCCGCCTCTGTTCAAGGCTCTCTCAAAATAAAGGGGGTTGCAATTATTGAGTAAATGGAGGCAAATTAGGCCATCAGACAACCAATTAGACCGTGCCAGCCTTTGCAGTGTATCCAGGTATGCACACTTGGTGTTTGTGATTTTGCACAATTAACCCTTGTATTGTCTTCAGGGTAAAAAATGACCAGCCACGATGTTTAACAGCAGAGAAAACCCCTTAAATTATATTTTTTCAACTTGAAATTTGATGACTTTTCCTAGAGTGACCGCAACATTAGAAAAAGTTAAACGTCGCCTTTGTTCATATTTCCATGAAAGCTGTACACCACCAGGGTACAAAGATTGTCTTAGGGTCATTTTTGACCCGACAGTTATAAAATCATTTACAAACCACAAAAACCACAAAGACACAAAGACACACACACACACACACACAAAATAAAACACAAAAAACACACAAAATAAACATTTCTTGAAAGCATTGTTTACTAATGGGGAATGCAGTCAGAGGCTATAAAGGTGCTACAGATGACAGTCTCCCCAGTTCTCTCTTTGCTGAAGCCATGAGTGCACCTTTAGATCAGATTGTTTCAGATGTCCAGGAGGAACAAGAGAACAATGATTTAGAAGATGAGGAGGTATCTGAAGAAGAAGATGGGTAATAATACAACCCAGAGCATGACGCATCATCTTCAGATGAAGAAGAAATCCCCAAAGCTGAAAGAGAGACCTTTTTGTCAAAGAACAGCAAAATAACATGGTCATTGTCACCATATGACAACCAGGGCAGGATGGCAGCACAAAATGTCATAAGGATGACCCCAGGGCCCACAAGACATGCCCATGCCCAGGACATCGCCTCAACATTCTACATGTTCATCACACCAGCCATCGAAAAAATCATCCTGGAGATGACAAATTTGGAGGGTTTCCATAAATATGGAGACAACTGGAAAGGAATGGATGAGATTGACCTGCGTGCCTACATAGGGCTGCTAATCTTAATCTTAGGTGTGTATAGGTCCCGAGGAGAGGCTACATGTAGTCTCTGCGATTCAGAGAGTGGAAGGGCAATTTTCCGTGCCACGATGCCACTGAAAGTCTTTCACACTTTCTCAAGAATGTTATGTTTTGATAACCGTGAGTCAAGACCTGCAAGACGTGTGAGAGATAAACTGGCGGCTATAAGAGAGGTCTGGGAGAAGTGGGTGGAGCGTATGCTATACCTCTACAACCCTGGGCCTGAAGTAACAGTGGATGAGCAACTGGTTCCATTCAGAGGAGACTGAACCCACGCCAAGCCAGGTGGACTATGTTTTTTACGAGATTCCAGTGTACTATCTCGTACATCCCAGGTTCCCGGAACATCAAGGCTGACGCACTGTCTCGCCTCCACGATGCCGAGGAGCGGTCCATCGACCCCACTCCCATACTGCCAGCCTCCTGTCTGGTGGCACCGGTGGTCTGGGAGGTGGATGCGGACATCGAGCGGGCATTGTGGTCAGAACCCACTCCCCCTCAATGTCCCGCAGGGCGGAAGTACGTCCCACTCAGTGTCCGCGATCGCCTGATCTGGTGGGCGCACACGCTACCCTCCTCGGGTCATCCTGGGGTTGAGTGGACAGTGTGGGGTCTTAGAGGGAAGTACTGGTGGCCCACTTTGGTGAAGGACGTGAGGCTCTATGTCTCTTCCTGTTCGGTGTGCACCCAGTGTAAGGCGCCTAGACACCTGCCTAGAGGGAAATTACAGCCCCTCCCCGTTCCACAGCGGCCATGGTCCCACCTGTCGGTGGATTTCCTCACGGATCTCCCACCGTCTCAGGGGAACACCACGATCCTGGTCGTTGTGGATCGGTTCTCTAAGTCCTGCCGTCTACTCCCTTTGCCCGGTCTTCCTACGGCCCTACAGACCGCGGAGGCCCTATTTACGCATGTCTTCTGGCACTACGGGGTGCCTGAGGACATCGTCTCTGATTGAGGTCCCCAGTTCACGTCCCGAGTGTGGAGGGCGTTTATGGAGCGACTGGGGGTTTCTGTCAGTTTGACCTCGGGTTTTCACCCCAAAAGTAATGGGCAGGTGGAGAGAATTAACCAGGATGTGGGCAGGTTTCTGCGGTCCTATTGCCAGGACCTGCCGGGAGAGTGGGCGAGGTTTGTACCGTGGGCCGAGTTGGCGCAGAACTCTCTGCGCCACTCCTCCACTAACCTGTCGCCCTTTCAGGTGGTGTTGGGTTACCAGCCGGTCCTGGTGCCCTGGCATCAGAGCCAGACTGAAGCTCCTGCGGTGGAAGACTGGGTACAGCGCTCTAAGGAGACCTGGAGTGCCATCCAGGAATCCCTTAAACGGGCTGTGGGACGGCACAAGGAGAGCGCTGACCGCCGCCGCAGTGAGGCCCCCGTGTTCACTCCGGGGGACAGGGTCTGGCTCTCGACGCGGAACCTGCCCCTCCACCTGCCCTGCTGGAAGTTGGGTCCGCGATTTGTGAGCCCATTCAAAGTCCTGAGGAGAATAAACGAGGTGGGTTACAGGTTGCAGCTCCCTTCGTATTACCGCATTAACCCATCGTTTCATGTGTCTCTCCTCAGGCCGGTGGTAGCTGGTCCACTGCAGGACGCTGAGGTGCGGGAGGTCCCTCCGCCCCCCCTGGACATCGGGGGGGTCCCGGCATACACAGTCCGGTTCATCTTGGACTCCAGGCGTCGGGTAGGGGGCCTGCAGTACCTCGTGGACTGGGAGGGGTACGGTCCGGAGGAGAGGTGCTGGGTACCGGTGGAGGACATCTTGGATCCTGCAATGTTGCGGGAGTTCCACAGCCTCCATCCGGATCGCCCTGCGCCTCGCCCTCCGGGTCATCCTCAAGGCCGGCGTCGGCGCACTGCGGGAGCCGCGCGTCGGGGGGGTACTGTCACAACGTCCACAGGTGGCGTTGTGACAGGTTGTTGTCGCCGGCCTACTAGCTGCCACCGATTTCCTTTTCTGTTTCGTTTGGTAATGTCTGGTTAGGGTAGCACCTGTTTTGTGTTTAGTAATTAGTGGGGTATTTAGTCTGTCTGTTTTGTGTTTGGGGTTGTGCGGGATTGTTTCGTGTCTGTTGTTGTAGGTTGAGGGATTATTATTCTTGTCCTTAGAATACGTTACGCGTTTTTGGCATTAGGGTTGCTGGGCTGCGTCCTGCTACATTCCTAGACTGTGTTTGTCTTGTTTGGAATTATTTTTACCCTGCCTTGTCAGTTCGGTTCTTTGGACTTGCATTCTTCATTAAACGTGTTTCACGTACCAGAGTCTCTTGCGCCTGACTTCACCCCTCCTGCAGAACTACTTTTGACAATGGGAGAAGTCTAGTATTTTGTAGTTGAATTCCTCATTGTACAGTATATAAGAATATACAGTGGGGGAAAAAAAGTATTTGATCCCCTGCTGATTTTGTACGTTTGCCCACTGACAAAGAAATGATCAGTCTATAATTTTTAATGGTTTATATGAACAGTGAGAGACAGAATAACAACAAAAACATCCAGAAAAACGCATGTCGAAAATGTTATAAAATGATTTCCATTTTAATGAGGGAAATAAGTACTTGACCCCTCTGCAAAACATGACTTAGTACTTGGTGGCAAAACCCTTGTTGGCAATCACAGAGGTCAGACGTTTCTTGTAGTTGGCCACCAGGTTTGCACACATCTCAGGAGGGATTTTGTCCCACTCCTCTTTGCAAATCTTCTCCAAGTCATTAAGGTTTCGAGGCTGACGTTTGGCAACTCGACCCTTCAGCTCCCTCCACAGATTTTCTATGGGATTAAGGTCTGGAGACTAGCTAGGCCACTCCAGGACCTTAATGTGCTTCTTCTTGAACTACTCCTTTGTTGCCTTGGCCGTGTGTTTTGGGTCATTGTCATGCAGGAATACCCATCCACGACCCATTTTCAATGCCCTGGCTGAGGGAAGGAGGTTCTTACCCAAGATTTGACAGTACATGGCCCCGTCAAATGATGCGGTGAAGTTGTCCTGTCCCCTTAGCAGAAAAACACCCCCAAAGCATAATGTTTCCACCTCCATGTTTGACGGTGGAGATGGTGTTCTTGGGGTCATAGGCAGCATTCCTCCTCCTCCAAACACGGCGAGTTGAGTTGATGCCAAAGAGCTCCATTTTGGTCTCATCTAACCAAAACACTTTTACCAGTTGTCCTCTGAATCATTCAGATGTTCATTGGCAAACTTCAGACGGGCATGTATATGTATTCTTGAGCAGGATTTCAGTCCTTCACGGCGTAGTGTGTTACCAATTGTTTTCTTGGTGACAATGGTCCCAGCTGCCTTGAGATCATTGACAAGATCCTCCCGTGTAGTTCTGGGCTGATTCTTCACCGTTCTCATGATCATTGCAACCCCACGAGGTGAGATCTTGCATGGAGCCCCAGGCCGAGGGATATTGACAGTTCTTTTGTGTTTCTTCCATTTGCGAACAATTGCACCAAATGTTGTCACCTTCTCACCAAGCTGCTTGGCGATGGTCTTGTAGCCCATTCCAGCCTTGTGTAGGTCTACAATCTTGTCCCTGACATCCTTGGAGAGCTCTTTGGTCTTGGCCATGGTGGAGAGTTTGGAATCTGATTGATTGATTGCTTCTGTGGACATGTGTCTTTTTTACAGGTAACAAGCTGTGGTTAGGAGCACTCCCTTTAAGAGTGTGCTCCTAATCTCAGCTTGTTACCTGTATAAAAGACACCTGGGAGCCAGAAATCTTTCTGATTGAGAGGGGGTCAAATACTTATTTCCCTCATTAAAATGCAAAATCAATTTATAACATTTTTGACATGCGTTTTTCTGGATATTTTTGTTGCTATTCTGTCTCTCACTGTTCAAATAAACCTACCATTAAAATTATAGACTGATCCTTTCTTTATCGGTGGGCAAACGTACCAAATCAGCAGGGGATCAAATACTTTTTTCCCCCACTGTATCACTATGTTGCCAAAAAAGTTGAAGACTTATTGTTTCCCTTCAATAAAATGCATTCAAAACTACTTTCTGCACATTTCTGCTACTTTCGTAGGCTATATAAGTGCTGTCTATTGCTAAAAATAGTAATTTTTACACCTATGCGGTACCTTCAATAATAATAATAATATTAATAATAATAATAATACACCTCTACTTTAGCAAAGAAAACAATTATGAAGGGTGTGTTGTAATAAAAACGAGTGATGTCCACTGATTTAAATGTAGTCTTTCTGCATTGTGAAGAGGGAAAACCCAGATATTCACAAAGTTTGTGATGAATGACAGGTTGTTTCTTCATGCAAAATAGATTTGGGGTTTAAAATTCAATTAAGCTGCTTTATTTTAGGGGTTTAGTGAAGGTGGGTCATTTTTTTACCATTTGGACAAGTGGAGTATACAGAATGTTAAGACTACACAAGGGCTAATAAGGAACACACATTGTCCCCTGGGGACTGCCACTTCATGCTATAGGGGTTGATTTGTAATTGTAATCCTATAACTGTCTACTGGACAAAAATGTCTCATGTTATAACTCAATATACAAGAATAACATAATTGGTTAGCTACTTGTAATACAGCTGGGGATCCTGAGAACCCGATTAATCCACTGTCCCCATGGAACTGTTAAATCTGTTAAATCTTGCAGATTACATGAACCATGTTCTGCCCTTACTGTAGCCTACTTCAAGTGCATTTGAGAGCTTTGTGTCATTGAACAGCCTCACAGTGGGATCGCCTCTCATTTCACAGATAAGATTATTAACAATGACGGAACACATCACTGGTCATCTGAAGGGGAGAATGGCACAACCGTCAGTGAAGCATGATGCAGAATAATGATGCAAAGTTCAGATGAATGGCATGGATGATGACACTTGCAGATAGTGATGATTCATGACATCTCTGCTCATGCAGGGTCCATCCATTGATTGCATCCTTCCATCATATGCGCACTGCGCTCTGGATCATCTTTACGCACGGGCACCGTGCGTGTTCGAGACGAGACCACCCCACGAAGGCTAATATTTACATACAGTCTCCGTGTCAACGACTAGAACGGGTTTAACATTACTGAAACGAGCCATACATAATTTTCAATGTAAAAAATGTAGTCGAATAAATAGCCCAGTATTAGGCTACATCAAACGGAACGTAGGGTTCCACAAGTGTGGAATTTAACCAAAGAAAGAGGATGGCATGAAGACCTCCAGTTGTTTTAAAGTGCAAATGAAAGAGTGAAAGAAGGAAACACATTTGGATGGACTCTCTAAAAGGGTAAGGATCCAGGTACTTACGCGCCATGCTTGTAAGATTCCACCGCCCCGGACCACCGCCTTTTCCTACTTTTGTGCTTTCGGCATTCCCCGATAAGTATCAAGCAAAAAAGTAAGAACAAAAACTTAATATAAGGCATTATGTGTGAAAACTCAAAAGTCTTCGAATGAGTGAAGCGATCCCTTTAATCCACGTCCGCAATGGTTTGAGCATTGTAGCATATTTTGTTCCCAAGCATTGTAGTGAGGCAGTTTGCCGGTTGAATAAGTAACAACGACTGATACGTTTACGAGGCCAAGCGGCTTGTCCCGCTTATTGCTCCCTGATTGGTCCACGGTCTACAGTGGTTGGTTTCCATGCGCTCCAAACCAAGGCACCGCGCGCGCAGCTTCAGCGACAGCTCTGGTTTAGCTACGGTATAATGACATGACCACATTCCAGGGTGTCAGTGTGAAGTTGATTGGCAATCATTTCACGGTGGGAAGACGTTTACATGACACAGGGAATCCTCGATCAACTGATGTAAGGATTCTCACAGTTGTCTGGTGCTTCCCGAAAAACCAAAACGTAGACATATGGCGCCTGTTCTTATTAAACCTCTCAGTAACAACTCAGAAAGCACTATGCATGTAACTATAATATAACAGGCCTGGAATCAAGTATCATATCAACAGCAAGTGCATATCCTAATATACAGTGCATTCGGAAAGTATTCAGACCCCTTCACTTTTTCCACATTTTGTTGCTGTTGCAGCCCTATTCTAAAATTGATTAAATTAAATGATTTCCTCATCAATCTACACACAATACCCCATAATGACAAGCAAAAACAGGTTTTTAGACGTTTGCAAAAACCCCTGAAAAATACATTAATTACATAAGTATTCAGATCCTTTGAGACTCAAAACTGAGCTCAGTTGCATCTTGTTTCCATTGATCACTCTTGAGATGTTTCTACAACTTGATTGGAGTCCACCTGTGTTACATTACATTGATTGGACATGATTTGGACAGGCACACACCCGTCTATATAAGGTCCTGCAGTTGACAGTAAATGTCAGAGCAAAAACCAAGCCATGAGGTTGAAGGAATTGTCCGTAGAGCTCAGAGACAGGATGGTGTAGAGGCACAGATCTGGGGAAGGGTACCAAAACATTTCTGCAGTATTGAAGGTCCCCAAGAACACAGTGTCCTCCATCATTCTTAAATGGAAGAATTTTGGAACCAACAAGACTCTTCCTAGAGCTGGCCGCCTGGCCAAACAGAAAAAAAATGTATGAAATGAAATGTATGCATTCACTACTGTAAGTCGCTCTGGATAAGAGCGTCTGCTAAATGACTAAAGTGTAAAATGTAAATGTAAATGTAATCGGGGGAGAAGGGCCTTGGTCAGGGAGGTAACCAAGAACCCGATGGTCACCCTGACAGAGCTCCAGAGTTCCTCTGTGGAGATAGGAGAAAGTACCAGAAGGACAACCATCTGTGCAGCACCACCAATCAGGCCTTTATGGTAGAGTGGCCAGACAGAAGCCATTTCTCAGTAAAAAGCAGGACAGCCCGCTTGGAATTTACCAAAAGGCACCTAAAGGATTCTCAGACCATGAGAAACAACATTCTCTGGTTTGATGAAACCAAGATTAAACTCTTTGGCCTGAATGCCAAGCGTCACATCTGGAGGAAACCTAACATCATCCCTACGGTGAAGCATGGTGGTGGCAGCATCATGCTGTGGGGATGTTTTTCAGTGGCAGGGACTGGGATACTAGTCAGGCTGAGAGAAAGATGAACAGAGCAAAGTAGAGAACCTTTGATGAAATCGTCCTCCAGAGCGCACAGTACATCAGACTGGGGCGAAGGTTCACCTTCCAACAGGACAACGACCCTAAGCAAGCAGCCAAGACAACGCAGGACAAGTCTCTGAATGTCCTTAAGTGGCCCAGCCAGAGCCCGGACTTGAACCCGATTGAACATCTCTGGAGAGACCTGAAAATGGCACCATCCCGACGAGAGTTTCAAGTTCCTTGGTGTCTAAAATAACCAACGGTCTATCATGGTCCAAACACACCAAGACAGTCGTGAAGAAGGCACGACAAAACCTTTTCACCCTCAGGAGACTGAAAAGATTTGGCATGGGTCCTCAGATCCACAAAAAGTTATACTGCTGCACCATTGAGAGCATCCTGACCGGTTGAATCACCGGCCTGGTATGGCAACTGCTCGGTATCTGACCCTAAGGCGCTACAGAGGGTAGTACGTACGGCCCAGTACATCACTGGGGCTAAGCTTCCTGGAATCCAGGACCTATATAATAGGCGGTGTCAGAGGAAAGCCCATAAGATTGTCAGAGACTCCAGTCATAGACTTTCTCTGCTACCGCACAGCAAGCGGTACCGGAGCACCAAGTCTAGGACCAAAAGGCTGCTTAACAGCTTCATAGTCACTTCACCCCTACCTACATGTACAAATCACCTCTGACCTGTACCCCCGCACACTGACTCGGTACCGGTACCCCCTGTATATAGCCTCGTTATTGTGTTCCTTTTTCTTTTTCTTACTTTAGTTTATTTGGTAAATATTTTCTTAACTCTTCTTGCACTCCACTGTTGTAAGTAAGCATTTCACGGTAAGGTCTACACTCGTTGTATTTGGCGCATGTGACAAAGTTTGATTTGAAAATAGCTGTGCAGCGACACTCCCCATCCAACCTGACAGAGCTTGAGAAGATCTGCAAAAAATGGGAGAAACTCCCCTAATACAGGTGTGCCAAGCTTGAAGCGTCAAACCCAAGACTTGAAGCTTTAAATCGCTGCCGAAGGTGCTTCAACAAAGTACTGAGTAAAGGGTCTGAATACTTATATAAACGTGTCATTTAAGTAAATTTGCAATCATTTCTAAAAACCTGTTTTTGCTTTGTCATTATGTGGTATTGTGTGTAGATCAATGAGGAAAAAAACTATTTAATACATTTTAGAATAAGGCTGAAACGTAAAAAAATGTCAAAAGTCAAGGTCTGAATGCTCTCCGAATGCACCGTACATATTTTAGAGAAAACTTACTGGAGGATGAAATCTGATCCTTTATGTGTACATGTGTTTCAACGCTCTCCAGATTACTTCATGGTTTGTGCGGAGATGGATAACTAAGTGTTACTTTCAGCCATCCGTCATGACACAGAAAGAAATAAGACCGACACAAAGAAAAAAAAAATTCCAAGGCATTTATTTTCTGATACAATGTTCAAACCTACTGTGTGTGTATGGTTCAAATACAGTCTGAAAAGATGGACAGATGTCTAAATTACATCTTGAGACATGAATCAAGCCGTCTTACATGTTTCAAACTTAGATAGGCCCTATTCTGGTCATTTCGTTTGCCCTGAAGTAAAATGTACACACAACATTTAAAATCGCTCCATTAGCCCCCGATCCCATTTCTTTTCAGGACTTCAAAAAGATAGGCTATAGTCGTACAGTCTCTTATAATCTCCCTTTCCTTTAAGCTCATGAAATGGAGTGACAAGGAGTTGGCAAGAGAGCAGAAACAGACTGGCACTCAGGCTATAAGTATACTAGCTAGGTTGTATCTGCTATTGTAAAGTAGGAACAGCCAAAGCATTGGCTAGGCAGTCAGATATGTAAATGACATAACAGTTGAGCAGAAATCGTTAGCATCTTATCTGTATACAAAATGTTAACCATATTGCTTCCTTTTGCACAATTAAATAATAATTTGGAGACAAACAATTTAATAGCCTTCATTGTTTACATGTTATATGACACAGCATTGTCTTGTTTAAATATTGTGAGCAAATCAGCAATTGCTATGATAAACAGATGCCTGACAAATTAAAAAAGGAGAGCTAGAACAGACCTGGGTTCAAATCTTATTTGAAATAATTTCACATACTTTATCTGTGGTTGCTTGAGCTTGCCTGGCTACATGTCCCAATATAATAACACCAAAACAAAAAACAACTGGCATCCCAGGCAGACTAGAGCAAAAACAAAGTATTTGAAAGATTTTAAATAGTATTTGAACACAGGTCTGATATAGTGCCTCTCCTCTGGGGAGGTTTGGATACAATACTCCCATTCTAAAAAATGTAGTACACTCTAGAGTCAATTCAAAGTAATAGAAGACACCTTGGGAGGTGTTGTGGTGGTGAGTCAACCCCGTCCTCCACAGGAATGCAAGTTACCCGCATTGTAAACCAAGCCCTCTTTAAAGCCCACAGTAAAGAGAAAGTCACGTTTGTTGCCAGCTAGGGTGTCAGGTCAGGTGATAGGAGGGGCGGTTGACTCACTCGACTCAGGGGGGTGGTGGGGCTGGGGAGGTTAAGGTTAGTTTTGTCACAGCTCGTAGTCAAACTTGTACTCGTTGGTCAGGTAGACCCTGCGGAAGATGAGGGCAGCCAGGAGCAGGGCGAGCACCACGATGAGCACCACAGATCCCGCATGGCTGGTGTCCTGAGGAGGGTGCGGGGCGGCGGTGTGGGGGAAAGTGGGCCTGCTGGGGTGCTCTATCTGGTCTCTCTGTAGCTGCTGGGCCCGGCGCTGGTGGGTGCTGGGGGCTGGGGGACTCGTCTCCTCCTCACGGGGAGGTGGAGCCGCCTCGGCCTGCAGGGAGCACAGCATAGCATATACAGGATCAGACAGTGGACCAACACACACACTTTGGGCCATCTTCCTAGAAGCACATCGGTTTTTCCCACCACCAAAGACATGGTGTTACTTCACAGCAAAACGTGTTTAATTCATGAGCTTCTCAGCAAATGTGCATATTGGTTAACAGTTGGTTTTGGGAATAACACTTAAGTTGCAGTCATGAAAATACACTAAGGTCATAGCAACTAATGATTGTTTTGAAGGGAGAACAGTCTTACTTAAAGTTGCTTTAAAGGTGATGACTAAACAGAGAGCAATAGGGTACAGCTCAACCTCACTCCTCCTGGTTAGGGGGATGGCTGCAGGCCAGGGAGGGCTGGCGAGCAGAGAGACAGAGTAGGGAGCAGTGAACAACACGCTATAATCCTGCCTATATCACTCTGTTCAGTTTGACATAGGAAGAGCAAGGCAGACCGTGATGACGCAGTCAAGGTGTGGGATAACCACAGAACCAGAATGGTCCCTCTCCCAGCCAGAGGTTATGTCGGTCGTTTGTTACTGCATCCAGCAGCAGACGGTAAGTCCATTTTTTTGACTATCCCCGCTATTTCTCTCCTACTCAGGTCAGTCCAGTGGGATTGAATCCAAATCCACATAGACTCTTACGTATGAAGAAACATATTCCCTTCATTCATCTTCACCATGCTTGGAAACTGCAATCTCAAAATCGCCATCATCATTTCCAAATAAATAATTATGCTATTAAATAACACATTATAACACTAGCTGTAAATCGGCTTATAAGAAAACATCAGTTATCATGAGTGTTGTCATAGGGGACTGCTAGAAAGTGGCATCATGCCTCACTGGCAGCGAGTTGGTGCACAGTGAAGAACCTGGAGGGCCAGAGAGCAGAGTGCTGCCTGCACCGTCATCATACAGTATGATTACCTCCCGAGCCATTAAACACATTGATTTAAAAAAAAAAAGTGCTGCTCACTGATTGAGTGACAGAGGCTGATGCAGCACAGTGGAGCCACGACATTACATAAAGCACTATGAGAGATTAGGGATCATTTACGGGGTAACAACGTTGCCATGTTCTCCCTTTTATACCCCATTCTGGAGCCTCGGGACCCCCCCCCCCGGGACACCCCCGCCACTCCTCCCATAAATAACTCTTTCATTTAATGGCTCGGGAATAATAACGACAACGTCGCCGGAGAAAACAGTCTTCGGGACGTCGTCTGCGACAAGGTGGCACAATTGTGTGCAACCATGCCAACTACGCAACCATACCAACCTCTTCTATAGCAAACACACGAATATTCCCCTAGTATAGCAAATATATTCAGTATGCAGTTGTTTCTCTGCCCACGTAGGTGGCAGAGATTGCTTATTAAAATGTGTGTAGGTGGGAGGTTTGTGGTGCAGGGTAATCTCCTCCACCAGCCGGCTCGCTCTCACTTTCCAACTGTCTGTTTTCACAGTGCCTCAGAAATGGACTTGAATGGAACCCATGTCAGGAGCAGGAAAAAGTGCTGCTGGATTTTAATTGGCTGATTTCACAGTCCGTCACCAGCTACTATAACACTGATGGTGTTCCTCACCTGCTCAGCCTGGGCGTTCTCCTCTTCCTCCTGTCTCCCCGAGGAGGATGTCTCTCCCTGGGGTTCTACGGGGGGCTCACTCTCTGCCCCTGTGCTCTCACTGCCCTGCCTGGACTCTGCCTGCAGAAACGAACACACAGTTGACGGTTGCCGTCACACACCATGTACTCCAGCTCTTGTCAGCGGGCTGAGACAATACTCCTTGGGTGCAAAGCCCTATCTTTGCTGTATGTGACTGCTTGACTGCACAAATGGGTTAAGACATGGAAACACGTGTTTCATCCAGTTCTGACATCTGGTAAAAGGTTTTGAAGAAAACTGACTCGACTAAAATGTAAATAAAACAACACCACACCGTGGCTGGGGTAGTATTGTGGCTGGTAGGCAGTTGTACCTTGAAGTTGATCTGCTGGGCAAGCGCTTGGTCCTCTTGGTCCTCTGGGCTGGGGTTTGTGGGGGAGGGAGCCAGGAGAGCTAAGTGCATGGAGCAGCCACAAGTCTCACAGCAGAAGTCCTGGGATCTGTCAGAGGGTCAGCGAGAGCGAGTTATGGACAAAAGAGTTTACATTGAATTTTCTTGGTTTTCCTGGAGTCAAATGGATTAATCTGACAAGCCGGGTAGAGAAAATGTGACTCAATATATAAACTCAGTTTATAAATGATGGGAAATAATTCACCCCAGCAGTCCTCTAGGCAAAAGAGGGCCTGGATTTGTGTTTGTTTAGTATTTAGTACAATCTGTCCAGGCAGCAGCTACTCTTCCTGGGGTCCAAACAGGAATAAAACAATGCATCATATTAAAACAATAGCCTACATCATAAATAAAACATCATACAAGACATTGTGCATTGCTCCTATATTAGTAATGTACAATATTGCAATGTGTGTGTATGTATGTCTTTTCACAGTCTGTGTGGTTCCTTGAGGTGTTTTATGTTTTTTGTTGTTGTTTTTTTATTTTTTGGTCAAATTTTACTGCTAGTTTGAGTTACTCGAGGTGGAAGAGAGTTCCATGTAGTCATGGCTGTATATAGTACTGTGTGTTTCCTGGCCTCTGTTCTGGACTTGGGGACTGCGAAGAGACACCGGGTAGCATGTCTCGTATGGGTGTTTGAGCTGTGTGTTAGCGGTTTGAACAGATAGTTTGTGACTTCGACACGTCAACACATCGCACAAAGACAAGTAGTGATGCAGTCAATATTTCCTCTACTTTGAGCCAGGAGAGATTCTAACAAAACCGCTCCCACTATCTTATTATCCATGGAATATAACGTTGCGGATATAGTTCGGAATGACAATTTGTTCATGTTTTTTTTCAGAGCCCCCATACCGCACAAAAAGGATGAGGAAATTAAATATCATTGGTTGGGGATAAGTTTCTCAAAAACAAGTAAAATAGTTATAAAAACCTTTTTTTTTAAAGCGTCTGGACTCTTCTATAACATGCCATTTACATAAAATTCTCTGTTAATGTATTTTCATATTGAAGCAATGCAATTATAACAGTGTGGACTGCAAACATGTACAACATGTTTAGCAAACATGGGGCAGGCTGTTTAAAGAACTAGGCTATAACAGACTAACATTTGAATTGTAGTTGATGACAATGCAATACATAAAAGACCATAAATACACCACTTGAAGCAACCACATATTTAGCCTTGGCGCAAGGTCTGATTGACCAGTGAGGGGCCAAGCTTCGACACACACAACTTGTTTATTCATCAAAACCTAGCAATTTCACGCCACCGGGCCCATAATTCCGGTTGCGAAAATAACAAATATTTCTGACACACCCTGAACCGAATCAATGACGCTACCACCAGCGCTAAGATTTACCATTGCGCTAGGTTTGTTAAAATAGAGCTCGGAGTCGTTTGGCTGGAGCTCCAAGTACAACAATAGCAAACTTAGAGAAATTTCTTGGAGATTTGGTTAGTCAAAGATGACTCAGACAATTTGACAAGACGTATGGATTGAAACTCATTATGTGAAGAAAATATTCAACTGTGGCTTGGAGAGCGATATTGACAGTTACAATTCCATCAACGAAGTCAAGCATGGCATCCCAAGAGTTGCTGTTCTTTCAATGTACTCCCCCCCCCCAACCAAAATCATGCTTTAATAGGCAGAAAAGACAACCATCTGAAATGTTTTCCTCCTAACTTCTGCATTATTAACACTTGTCATTACAGCAGTCTGGGAGCCAGCAAAACTTCCCTATAAGTTTACTTTTCTGTCAGGAAACAGAGCCAACTGAAAACTACGGATTATTCTCCTGTTTCGCTGCTTCCTGCTGGGTGCCCCTGGCCCCGACGTTGACTGACAGCTTTCACAATTACCACAGGGCACGGAGACAACCAAGACGGGAGATCTGAATCAAAGCGAAGTTGCTCTCTCAGCCGCAGCCACGACAGCCTTTCGTGAAACGGGCCTTTCTTTCATCCGGAAGATAAACAGCCACGCAGGCAGGGTGTGCACTGGATATATTTATAGACAGGGATATGTTCCTGTGTCACATCTCATCTTCATGTGTTAATTAAACAGCCAGTTGTTAAAGACCCCTGTCCTGATATGTTAAATACAACAGACAGTCATCTGGGATGTGGTCCAAATAGCACCCGATTCCCTTGAGAGTGCACTACTTTGGACCAGAGCCCTTTAAAAAAAAAAAAAGGTAATAGGGTGCCATTTGGGACGCAAGCGCTGGACCCCTTGCTCTTTTGATACATCTCAAAGTCGGAGCGAGTTTCTTCAGAGGGAGAGACCCGTAACAATGCGAGAAGAAGAGCATCAAGATTCCCAGACGTGTCAGCCAGAGACGCTTGCATAAGCATCGCTTTATGCTCAACTTTGTTGAACAAATGCCTGCCAAACACCATATGTTCTGCATGTACAGCTAGTCCATCTAATTGTATGTAAAGCTAGTGCGTACCATACCAGTATCTAACATACATACATACAGGCCTAATGTGCGTATTGTGTAATGATGCGTATAAGGGTTAGGGACACATTGAAACAAAATGCAAACAGACATTTCACTCCAGACTGTTGTGAATCCCGGTTTCTCACTACATTGTTATCAGCACCACTCATCCATCCGTTAGTGCACACAGGGTAAATGCACTGGAAAGAGAGTAAACAGTGGAGAGCTCTAATCTATGTAATCTTACTTTTTGGCAAGGGCTCTCCTCTCCTCTGGGGTATAATCAAGAGATCCGATTGCACCCTCTCCTTTGGTTGGCATGAATCCGATTATAGCTATTAGTGCCGTTCTGACTGAAAGAGAGAAAAAAAAGGGAGAAACAAAAAAGTTATGAAAGACAAAAAAAGATAAAACTCATACTGTCTGTCAACTCTTAACAGCAGAGGATAAGATGAGTCGCTAAAAACACACGAAATACCCCGGCACATTCTGTAAAGTTCGCCACTCATTTTACGTCTTGCGCTGTGGGAGGAATGCTTTGTCTTCCACTGCGTAAGCCTCGATTTACAGGACTTTCACACTCTGCAACTCCTCAAATATCATTTCTCCAGCTGACATGACGGGACGCTTATAGCAACATGTTCAGGAGACAGACAGAGCTTCTCTACATTTCAATGATATGGCTGCTTTAAGGGGGGGGGGGGGGTTCTCAGAGCACCTGGATGTTGAATTGATGCAGAGCTCAAAACCCATGGATGATTTGAATGAACAAACTGTTTTTTTTTTAAAGGCTAGAAAGGGTATAGACCACAACACTTTCACACAAAAAAATGTAGGGTATAATAAACAGCAATGAAATCAAGTCTAAAACATCAGCAGCAGGCTAACGGGAGGCAGAAAATAGTGAGAAAAGAGCTAGAAGTAAAGAGAAGAGAGAGGTTAAGGAGGCTTACTAACCAGATCATGATTTAGTTGAAGAATGCTCTCAAGGTCTGAATTCTCTCTCCACAAATTATTAAAACCAGTGAGTGTAGGCTCGTGTACTGAAAACATGCATAAGCTAAGAATCAATGTGGCAGGCCCTACGGGCACACTGGTTGTGTCCCAAATAGAACCCTATTCCCTTAATAGTACTCTACTTTTGATCAGAGGCCTATAGGCACTATGAAGGGAATAGGGTGCTATACGGAACAAAAATATAAATGCAACATCTAAAGTGTTGGTCCCATGTTTCATGAGCTAAAATAAAAGATCCCAGAAATGTTCCATATGCACAAAACGCTCATCTGCGTGCTCACTGTCCTTCAGTGGGCAAATGCCCACCGACTTCAGTGGGCAAATGCTCACCTTCGATGGCCACTGGCATGCTGAAGAAGTGTGTTCTTCACAGATGAATCACGGTTTTAAACTGCAACCGGGCAGATGGCAGACCGTGTCTGGTTGTTGTGTGGGCGAGCGGTTTGCTGATGTCAATGTTGTGAACAGAGTGCCCCATGGCGACGGTGGATTTATGGTATGGGCAGGCATAACTCACGGACAACGAACACAATTGCATTTTATCGATGGCAATTTGAATACACAGAGATACCGTGACGAGATCCTGAGGCCCATTGTATAATCGTGTCATTCATCCACCGCCATCACTTCATGTTTCAGCATAATAATGCACAGCCCCATGTTGCAAGGATCTGTACACAATTCCTGGATGCTGGAAAAAGTCCCAGGTCTTCCATGGCCTGCATACTCACCAGACATGTCACCCATTGAGCATGTTTTGGATGCTCTGGATCGATGTGTATGACAGCGTGTTCCAGTTCCCACCAATATCCAGCAACTTTGGCACAGCCATTGAAGAGGAGTGGAACAACATTCAACAATCAATAGCCTGATCAACTCTATGTGAAGGAGAAGAGTCGCACTCCATGAGGCAAATGGTAACACCAGATAGGGATGTGGATCAAAAAAACAGTCTTTTTTTTAAGGTATCTGTGACCAACAGATGCATATCTCTATTCCCAGTCATGAGAAATCCATAGATTAGGACCTAATGAAATTATTTCAATTGACTGATTTCCTTATATGAACTGTAATTCAGTAAAATCTTTGAAATTGTTTTGTTCAGTGTATTTGGGACCCAGTCTTTGAGATTCTACTGGAATTTATTATCCAGCTTTTCCACCACAGTGAGCTGATAATGCACCAGAGTGAACTTGTACTGGAGAGCTGAGACACCAAAAACCCAGCAGGGGAGGTCCAATCTCTGGGGCATGGCCTCATTGTTTTGCCATGTGACCCTGGAGGGCAAAATGGGGAGGTTGTCTGTCACAACCTGTTTGTCCACATGATTAAATTCTGTTATTAATTCCCTAACCCTTACTATGGACTAAGCTTTTTTTGGCTCATCCAAAATACCCCTAAAGTAATAGAAATAAATGCAGTGTGGGACATCTAGATTCTCCCACTGAATTCTATCTGATAACATTTTCATGCTTTTGGTACGGAGAGTAACATGAGGGGAATACTCAGAGAAAGGATGGCTTAATGGTGGTAACTGAAATCAGGCCAGAAAAGAATGGAAATATCCAACTTGAGGTACGAAGCAGATTGCCTGCTGCCAACACAGATTTTTGCGAGCGAATAAGACGTGCGTGTCAAATCTATATTTGAAGTAAAACTTTATCTTATTTACTTTGTTCTGCTATGAAGGCTTCTTTTCAGCCGCTTCCAGTTTTGACTCCTTAAATAGTGGGAGAAAAGCCCAATGATAGAACAATGTAGAACAAAGTTGAGCAAAAAAAAAAACACATTTGCATATCTGCCTTCATTTAAATTCAAACAAAAAGTCTTAAAGGAAAACTCCATCCAAAAACAATCTTTGGGTATTTGCATCATTAGTCCATAGTTGACATAAGCAAAACATTTTGGGCCTGTCAGCAATCAAGTTTTCAAGATATGTAACATTCAAAATACAGAAATCATCCCGTATGCAAAACATTTTGGGAACTATGTCAGCTATGTCTCATTTCTTCCTGTTGGTACCTGCCAGGCAGAGAGCAAGTGAGTGGGGATGCTAGGCTAAGTTTTAGTGCAGCAGCTGGAGGAGTAGGGGGAACAGGCTAGAGGCTAGAGGAGGCCTATCGCTGTAGGTGTAACAGAGTTGGATTGGTAACCTGACTCTTATGCTTGAAATTTCTCTACTTGCACTACCGAACGGCTAGATTTTCGGTAGCGTAGTTGGCTAAGATGTTATCAAGCGGGCAGTCACGTGTGTTTGCGAGACAGAGGATCCGAAATCGAGTGCCAGTGCGGAAGGAAGCTATACTGTTAAAGCAGGCACAGTGACACCTGTTACACAGGGATACCTACTGCTCCAAGATGGCTGCCATGTCTCTGGGTGGTGACCGGAGATGCTCAGACAGATCTTCTTCCCCACCTCGAATCTCCCATTGGGCTGAAAAAGAAGCATAACTATAGAATTACATATAGAACACATATAGAATATAGAGTAGAGATTTTTGGATTTCTATGATAGACAGCGATATGGTAATCAAGATCCTATGACAACCTGGCTGAACAAGCAACAAGGAGACAGTGAAAACCGACAGAGGGGGGGGGGGGGGGGGGGGGGGGGAATGGTAGAGGGAGACTGGGAGTGGTTGATGGGAGGGATGGGATGTTAAGAAAAAGATGTTAAGAAAAAGAAAGAGAGTGCCTTCAAAGACCAAGAAAAACCTGCCAGCCTGAGCTGAGAAAAGAAAAAGGAAAAAAAGAGACCGGGCATAAAGACTGTCACAACCTTTCGGATCCACTGGCTTTTATCAGCCTGTCACTGGTTCTTCGGGTTATTATTGGTGCATTACCACAGAACCATTCAAATCCTCTGTGACAGTGCAATGACCGTGCAAAGACAGCTAGGTCTTGTTCTGACAGTAGTGGCTCGGTGTGATGTAACCAGATGTGGCTGTTGGTTATGGCAAGATGTCTATAGCTGTCCATCTTCCAGCCTTGATCATTTGGATTAGCTGCCCTTCATCGTTACTTCAACTAACACATCATTGGCTGTGATTGATCGAGAGAGGGGGATATCTTCATAAGTGTGTGTGTGTATGAGTGTGTGTGTTTTGGGTGCTTACTGTGAGTAGAATGATGCTGGGGGGCTTCATGGGGTATTCCGGGGGCAGCACGATCCTGCCGTGGTAAACCCCACCGTCGAAATCCGAGTCAGGGGGTCCGCGGACAGAGAAGTGCCACTCAAACAGATTATCCTGCGAGTACACAACAAGTCAGTCAAATTAACACATTTCAATGATTGGTCCAGCTAGCTAGAGAACATCCTTCTCTATGTGTTTTGTGTGGGGTTGTTTGTTGATTTGTAAGAAACATATAGGGAAGCACACACCCATGACACACTATGTTGATAATGAGGAGGACAGGGATGTTTGTGGTGCTGATGAGCCCGAGTGAGTCCCAGGTGTGACTCACCTCCAGTGGCTGGGCGTGGTAGTGGTCTGTGGGGTCCCTCAGTTCAGCAGCCTCCTTCATCAGCCGCTTTACAGCTAGCACCGATCCGGCGAAGAGAACAAACAAACAAACAAACAAAACATCCCAGTAAGCCCCAGGTAAAACGACTAGCAGACATCTTCTCACTCTTTATCCCAGCAGACACAAAGTTTGCAGTTTACTTCCACTGGCATGTGATGTCACAGCTTCTCCAGCTGTCTTTCTACATCCCCATATCCATCCATAAACAGACACTACAGCAGGCTAAACTCCTGATTTCAGATGCACAGGGCTGGAAAAGCACTTCAGCCTGGGCTGAGGGGAGGCTAACACAGACAGACTGGGCTCCACAAAGGTTACAGTGCTGACTCGAACCAGCCACTGCAACGCACACTGTCTGTCAAACCAGCTCAAACCTCTACGTTTATCGCCTTATGGGGTACTGTATTTTCCAGTGGAAAAAAGTATTTATGGCTTCCACTATTTTTATTTTTTGTGTTTGCTTTATCATGGGCTGGAGCTCTTTATATGACTAAATTAACTAAATGACTATCGCCCTGTATCACTCACTTCTGTCATCATGAAGCGCTTTGAGAGACTAGTCAATGATCACATCACCTCCACCCTACCCGTCACCCTAGATCCACTTCAATTTGCTACCGCCCCAACAGGTCCACAGACGATGCAATCGCCATCACACTGCCCTATCCCATCTGGACAAGAGGAATACCTATGTAAGAATGCTGTTCATTGCCTACAGCTCAGCATTCAACACCATAGTACCCTCCAAACGTATCATTAAGCTTGAGTCCCTGGGTCTTGACACCACCCTATGCAATTGGGTTCTGGACTTCCTGACGGGCCGCCCCCAGGTGGTGAAGGTAGGAAACATCTCCACTCCGCTGATCCTCAACACTGGGGCCCCACAAGGGTGCGTGCTCAGCCCCCGCCTGTACTCCAGGTTCACCCACGACTGCGTGGCCATGTACGCCTCCAACTCAATCATCAAGTTTGCAGACGACACAACAGTAGTAGGCTTGATTACCAACAACGACGAGACAGCCTACAGGGAGGAGGTGAGGGCACTCGGAGTGTGATGTCAGGAAAATAACTTCTCACTCAACGTCAGCAAAACAAAAGAGATGATCGTGGACTTCAGGAAAACAGCAAAGGGAGCACCCCCCTATCCACAGATGGTATGGTACAGCAGTGGAGAAGGTGGAAAGTTAAGTTCCTCGGTGTACATATCACCGACAAACTGAAATGGTCCACACACACACAGACAGTGTGGTGAAGGCACAACAGCACCTCTTCAACCTCAGCAGGCTGAAAAAATGTGGCTTGTCACCGAAAACCCTGGTAATTAATCAGATTTGATGATTTGACATTGTGTGGTGTTGAGTGTGTTAATTACTGTTCATCTATGTCTGCCAAAAATCATTACAAATAATACAAGGATTGTGCCATTCAGCAGGTGTCCATTCAAATGTCAACACAAATCCAGCTTTGGATGAGTTAAAAATCTCTATGAGAGACTGAAAACCCATCAGCTGCAAATGAGTAGCCTAGGCTATATGACGAGACTGCCTGGCTTGGAAACAGGAAGCACGCGCGATGCCAAATTTGTGCAAGCTAAACTCCATGTAACTAGGGCTCATGGAAGAGGAAGTAAACACGTTCGTATAGCAGTAGGGTCAAGCAGTAAAGCCAGGGTCAGCGTCAGACATGATATGCTCTCAACAGCTGAAAACATCTGTATTAACCCCTATGACATGAAGGTTGACGCCTCCGGAGTGTGTTGATCTGGACCAGTCCCTTTTATACAGATGTTTGCAATACGGCTCTATAACCATAAAGGACACATTCTCCTTGATTTAATGACCAGCAGCCTTATTACACCTCTGCTGCTGGTCAAGACTGATTGGCAGGAAGTGAACTAGGACATTTTGATGACCACGTGTCACATCAGGACATACTGGGTGTTTCTCAATATGCATACTAACGTGCTCCCCACTCTCATGCTCCAAGTGCATTCTCCGACAACGTTCTTTTGAGTACGTTCTTGTGAGGACGAGAGGGTGGAGATTGCTTCTCAAATGTTATGCACTCGCACTCCCCCTACTGTATTACCTCACACTACTCCTCCCCATTCACTGAACCTTCTTTCAGCCAGGACAACGGAAACAATAGACGAAACAAGACACACACAAAGCAAACGTTTTACTTCATAACTATCAGCTAGCTAGCTATATGTGAATCGTAATAATGTAGCTAAACAGATAGTTTAACAGGCCAAAATGACCTAAAATGAATATTATGTAAGGTAGATGTCCATTCTTTGTGGCTATCTGGCTAGCTACAATAGCTAACAGTAGAAGCTAGCCAGTTAGCCTAATTGACTTGCGGTCTACGGTACATAGGCAGGTAAACATGCCAAACTTAACACAGCATGTATTTATTAACGTATCAAGATGTAATATGTTGCCTGACTACAATATTCTATGTGAATACGCAACATTTCATTCTGAAGTCAGAGTGTATTTTCTCTCGCTTCAGCTCAAATAATGGCCGCCATTGATTCCAAGAAATGTTGCATAATTTATTGAGTGGTCGAGTCATATTTCTTTGCACACTTTGTATCGATGCATGCTTCAAAATATGTACAAACTGAGTACGCAGTCGAGAAGTGCCCTCCATGCTCCGTTCGCATACTTTGATTTGGACCCTCCCGTGCTCCAATTTGCGTGCTCGGAGCCTTGAACCTGCTCCTCCAATGAGCTTTAAGGTTTTTTTAAAGGAATTGAGGAAAAAAGGACAGAAGAAGCAAAGATTTGACAGCTAGTAATGCTTTTCAGACCCCTGTGTGACTGTAGGGCAGAGAGCAGGGGAAGGAAAGCAGTTTAAGGCAGTGGAACAGAGGCTCTGACATCACACCTCCCAGGGCACGTGTTCCAGATCTGATCCCGCCTCTGGCCAGACACTCTAAAGATGTAACTATCTGTACCATTCTGTAATCCTGCACTGGAAAGATAAGAAAAATGAAGGAAAGTCTGTGTGTGTGTGTGTGTGTGTGCGAGAGTGATAAGAATGCACTGATTAAACCCCCCCTCTCCCTCCTTCACGTGTTTACCCAAAGACAACAGGGACAGAGATGGTAGGAAGTAGGAACCCAAATCAAGTTGAGCTTCTTGAACATTTTTTGGGGTGTAAACACAAGATGAGATTAATCACAAGAGGCTGACGACATAGAGCTGGGATGATAAACCGAACATTACCGACACAGACCATATACCAATCACTTATCGCAATAATTTTGCTGATGTCCTTCATTACGATAAGCAGCCTATACTAGAAAAATGTGAAATGAAATACATTTGCTAATATGGGTGATTGTTAATGGGACAATTGTTGGCTCCAACTGTCAAACTAGTAGTAGAAGTTAAAGGATAACAAAAAAATAACTGAGGTGCACAATAATGTTAAACGTAGAATGCCATTTATCGTTATCGCATCAATTCAGGCAATTTATCACGATATGGATCTGTCTCTCTCTCCCAACTTTATTACATGCTAATAAGTACATAAATAACCACTTGATGGTTTGCATGAAACCTTTCAGTGAGCGAATTACATGAAGGTTGACAGTGTGACCAAAGCAATGGGGGAAATCATATTTTCCAAAGAGAATTACTGTCCTGAGAAATCTCTTTTTACATCCAGATGTCAGCTTAGTGATGCCAATGGTTTCTATTGACACTTTAAATCAAGCTTAGAAGTCATCGTGTAGAATACACCAACAGATGCATTTCCGTCTACAATCAACATTGGAGAAACAATCCTTAACTACAGCTTGGAAATCTGTAATAAAAAAAACAATAGATACTAAGCTTCAACAGAAAGCAGCACAGTACCACAAAGCTGTCAAAGCTGTCAGTGTTGGAGACTACACTGGAATAAAAGTTTAACAGTAGAATTGGAATAACATTTATTTAAAAACAACTTGAACCCCTTTATAAAAGGAAATATAATTTTCTGTGGAATTGTGCAATAGGTTGTTTTAGGTTGTCCCTTCTTTATTACCACAGGCTTTTGCCGAATCCTAAAAAAGTGTCTCCCGGGCAGCAATTAAAATATGTTGCATTCTTATAAAATTTGAATAAATGTACAGAGTGCGTAACGAGCTTGTACTGTCCTTGTACAGTACATACAGTTGAAGTCGTAAGTTTACATACACTTAGGTTGGAGTCATTAAAACTCATTTTTCAACCACTCCACAAATTTCTTGTTAAACTTCTTAAGGCTATGGGGCAGTATTCGGAAGTTTGGATGACTGAGGTGCCCAGAGTAAACTGCCTGTTACTCAGGCCCAGAAGCTAGGATATGCATATGCATGGTAGTATTGAATAGAAAACACTAATGTTTCTAAAACGGTTAAAAAAAATGTCTGAGTATAACAGAACTGATTTGGCAGGCGAAACCCCGAGGACAATCCATCCAGGATATTTTTTTGTTGTTGAGGTCATTAGATTTTCCAATGCTTTTCTATGGGAAAATCTAATTATTAGGACCCAGATTGCAGTTCCTATGGCTTCCACTAGATGTCGACAGTCTAGAAATTGTTCAATGTTTTTTTTGTTGGAAAAATGGAGAAGTATTCGTATTCTTTCTAAGTGTCACTCAGAAGGACTCAAGTGTTTTGGTGCGCGTGAATGAGAGCACTCTCCTCGTTGTTTTTCTCCGGTATTGGAAACAGTTTATTCCGTCTTAAGTTTTATCAATTATTTACATAATAGGGTACCTGAGGTTGGATTAGAAATGTTGTTTGAAATGTTTGGACCAAGTTTACAGGCAACTTATTAGATCCTTTGTAGGCATGTTGGGTGAGTTGGAACAGGTGTATTTCTGAATCAAACACGCCAAATAAACAGACATTTTTGGGATATAAAGGACTTTATCGAACAAAACGATCATTCATTGTGTAACTGGGACCTTTGGGATTGCAAAAAGATGAAGCTCTTCAAATGTAAGCGATTTATTTTAATTGCCATGTCTGACTTTCGTGATGCATCTGCTTGGTTGGAAAAAGTTTTTCATGCTTTTGTATGCGGGGCACTGTCCTCGGATAATCGCATGGTATGCTTTCGCCGTAAAGCCTGTTTGAAATCTGACAAAGTGACTGGATTAACAAGACGTCATGCTTTTAAATGATGTAAGACACATATGATGTAGACACATATCTTGACAAATTTTGTATTTTTGAATTTCGCGCTCTGCAATTTACCGGATAATGTCAAATCGATCCCGTTAACGGGATTCTAGTCATAAGGGATCCCTAAGAGGTTTTAACAAACTATAGTTTTGGCAAGTCGGTGAGAACATCTACTTTGTGCATGACAAGTAATTTTTCCAACAATTGTTTACAGACAGATTATTTCACTTAATCACAATTCCAGTGGGTCAGAAGTTTACATACACTAAGTTGACTGCCTTTATACAGCTTGGAAAATTCCAGAAAATTATGTTATGGCTTTATAAGCTTCTGATAGACTAAATGACATCATTTGAGTCAATTGGAGGTGTACCTGTGGATGTATTTCAAGGCCTACCTTCAAACCCAGTGCCTCTTTGCTTGACATCATGGGAAAATCCAAAGAAATCAGCCAAGACCTCAGAAAAAAATTGTAGACCTCCACAAGTTTGGTTCATCATTGGGAGCAATTTCCAAACGCCTGAAGGTACCACGTTCATCTGTTCAAACAATAGTACGCAAGTATAAACACCATGGGACCACGCAGCCGTCATACCGCTCAGGAAGGAGACACGTTTTGTCTCCTAGAGATTAATGTACTTTGGTGCGAAAAGCGCAAATCAATCCCAGAACAGCAGCAAAAGACCTTGTGAAGATGCTGGAGGAAACAGGTGCAAAAGTATCTATATCCACAGTAAAACGAGTCCTATATCGACATAACCTGAAAGGCCGCTCAGCAAGGAAGAAGCCACTGCTCCAAAACCACCATAAAAAAGCCAGACTACGGTTTTCAACTGCACATGGGGACAAAGATTGTACTTTTTGGAGAAATGTCCTCTGGTCTGATGAAACAAAAATAGAACTATATATAGTTTTGATATGTATTTTTTTTACATGATGTAGTTGGTGTGTACCGGTATTTATTTATCTGTGTTACTTAATTACAAGGGAAGGCAGTTTAGGGTATCAAGGTAACCAAGGAGTTGTACTTCTACGGCAAAAAATTCACCGAAACATTTTTATAAAAATAAATAAAACAAAATCATGACCATTGTTATGTTTGGTGGAAAAAGGGGGAGGCTTGCAATCCGAAGAACACCATCCCAACCATGAAGCAAGAGGTGGCAGCAACATGTTGTGGGGGTGCTTTGCTGCATGAGGGACTGGTGCACTTCTCAAAATAGATGGCATCATGAGGCGGAAAATTGTGTGGATATATTGAAGCAACATCTCAAGACATCAGTCAGGAAGTTAAAGCTTGGTCGCAAATGGGTCTTCCAAATGGACAATAACCCCAAGCATACTTCCAAAGTTGTGGCAAAATAGCTTAAGGACAACAAAGTCAAGGTATTGGAGTGGCCATCACAAAGCCCTGACAACAATCCTATAAAAAAATGTGTGGGCAGAACTGAAAAAGCATGCCTACAAACCTGACTCAGTTACACCAGCTCTGTCAGGAGGAATGGGCCAAAATTCACCCAACTTATTGTGGGAAGCTTGTGGAAGGCTACCCAAAACATTTGACCCAAGTTAAACAATTTAAAAGGCAATGCTACCAAATACTAATTGAGTGTATGTAAACTTCTGACCTACTGGGAATGTGATGAAAGAAATAAAAGCTGAAATAAAATCACTCTACTATTATTCTGACATTTCACATTCTTAAAATAAAGAGGTAATCCTAACTGACCTAAGACAGGGAATTTTTACTATGATTAAATGTCAGGAATTGTGAAAAACAGTTTAAATATATTTGGTTAAGGTGTATGTAAACTTCTGACTTCAAATGTATGTGACTTGTTTCAGGAAACTACGGCATATGTCACACGTCACTACTTCACAGGAGCAGCATGTAAACGGAATTCTTTTTTTATCAAAATGCTTTCTGGAACATGTGAACTTTGGTGTGCCTTAATAGCAAACTTGTATTCCATCCATAAATGCACATAAAATTGTTCAATTACGAGCCTAGTTGGTTTAGCCATGGAAAAAGACAGGAACCTTCCCACTAGCCATGATTGGCTGAGATAATGTAAACCATTTGCATTGCTAGTTATAGCCTAATATTAGCTACTTAATATTTAGCCTAGCTTGTTAGCTATGACAATGTTTGCATTGGTAGTAGTATGAGTTGGGGTTATGCCGGTTCATTGTTTAGCTAGCTAGCTACTTAGCTAGCTACATGTCTAAAAAGACTCCACCTCGGCCGGATTATTACATGACCCATAAAATTAGCAGGTGTGTCTGGGGGTGATTACGGCCATCTATTGTATTTCATGAATGTGTACATGTCTAGACAATAGTGACCCATCCTCTTAGTTAGATGTGGGTGAGGGGTGGTTATAGCATTTCCTTCACATGACCCATCAATTTAGACAAGTGTGTCGGGTAAGCGTCATCTAACGATAAAATATTTTTATCTGGACACTTTGTTTTTGATATTGCTACTATGCAAGTACTATCACTGTACCATTTACACCTTCTGTATCCTGTGCATGTGACAAATAAACTTTGATTTTATTTGATATAGCGTGTGTTTACCACATGGCCTCACATGTGAATCCTTAAAGAGAAGGGTGGGACTAAGGCTTAAGAGGGTGTGAACGATCCTGAATGGGTGTAGACAAAGAAGAGCTCTCCAGCAGGTGTACCAAAACATTCAAGTGCCATTTTCTCAAAAGTAGGGTTACTTTCAAAGCAGAATTACTTTCCCATTGTTCCTCAACTGCAGTGTATGATATACCATTTTCTAGCTGTCTCTACTTTTATCTGATGTAAAAAAACAACTTCAAATTTTGCTACATAAGACCGAATCGAGGCGGTCGGTCACATATTCACCAAAGACTGTAGGGAGCCAAGAGGTCATTGTAGAAAATAGTCTATATGGTTTGCACAGTATAGTGGAATGTGTGTGTTAGTGTGTGTACGAACTACAACCTCCTCCCTAACGCACTGATGCATTTGGCCCACAGAAACTCTGGACCAGAAGAGTCAGCAAGGGTGATGCGTGGTGTAAGTTGCCCTGACAGCCACTGAGTTTTAACACTGTCCAAACTGGAGCACGACTCCCCAGCAGGCCTTCACACAACAAGCCTGCAGAGCTATCAACTCTTCCTTTCTCTCTCCCCAGGAGCAACAGATGATGCATTCACACACTGAAGGAGCTACTGCAGAGGAGGAGGACCATGTGTACAAATCCCTGGAGTGTGCTTATGAGCAGAAAACTGTATTTCCTGGTCTAAAAATAACAAGTGAGGAAGTCTATATGCTACGTGTGGTTATAGTTTTAATGGTTGTAACCATATTTAAGTTGATACTTCTCCTGTTGTGCGGTGGCAGATAAAATCTTACACTTGGGACTTCTTTTAGGGTTCCCGAGTGGCACAGTGGTCTAAGGCACTGCATCTTAGTGCTAGAGGCGTCACTACAGACCCTGGTTCAATTCCAGGCTGTATCAATCCGGCTGTGATTGGGAGTCCCATAGGGCAGCGCATAATTGACCCAGCGTCGTCCTGGTTATGGTTTGTCCAGGGTATGTCGTCATTGTAAATATGAATTTGTTTTTAACTGACTTGCCTAGTTAATAAAGGTTAAATAAAAAAAATACAAATAAGTGGTTGAGCGGTGGGAAAGGTGAGATATGGTATAGAGAGACGGGCAGGGCAGGCTTGCTAAGTTAGAGCCACTTGGAGTGTCTCAGCTCCACAGCTCCATGTCTCATCCAGCCTGAATACAAAGCTCCAAGCTTTGATAGCAGTGCCAATAGCGGCTCAGACACTGTCTGTGCCACTAAACCCTCCAATCATGGGCCTGATCCCCGGGCCATGGCAGCTGTCAACAGTAGCTTGTCCCAGATCTCATTGGGTAATATGGGTCCCCCCTCCAACAACGTGTATAGTGGTTGTCTCTCTCAGCAGCTGGCTGAATCATTTTGTGAGCGTTTTTCAGAAACACCCCACTATTGGTTAACCAGGGTTGATTCAGTAGGCTGGTGGGATGAGCAGTCACTATGAAAATACTGTATACTGAGGGGTTTAAATTGGGATTTGATTTGACTAATCAAAACAGGGTTTTGTAGGGTTGATTTCCAGATGAAACACTAGCACAGTGTGGTCTGCTTGTGTGGGCACACCACCCCTTCTGTGATGATTATCTAGATGAGACAGCTGTTGGGCATTTCCATGTAAAGGACCCATGAGCACCAACGTGAAGTCTATAGAAGCATGTCAAACCTGGTGTTAAATAAAAGCTAACAGTCCATCTTTTTTAGATATAAAGACACACACAGTGCTTTCAGAAAGTATTCGTACCCCTTGACTTATTCCACATTTTGTTGTGTTACAGCTTGAATTCAAAATTGATTAAATAGATTTTTTCCCCCTCACCCATCTACACACAATACGCCACAAAGTGAAAACATGTTTTTAGAAATGTTTGCAAATTTATTGAAAATAAAATACAGAAATCTCTCATAAAGATAAGTATTCACACCCAAGTCAATACATCACCTTTGTTAATATCACCTTTGGCAGCAATTACAGCTGTGAGTCTTTCTGGGTAAGTCTCTTAAGCAGTGTTCACATTGGCAGTTTGAAGTGACTCACTTCATTTTTTGGGGCATTTCTGATTTAAATTTGTTCTTTTACCTGCCGTCTGAACAGCCAAGAAGCACATGGAATCGGATATTTCAAGCCACCTTCGTAGGTCGTTTGAAGTCATATACAAATCTGATTCCTAGCCATGTGACTTGCGTCTAAATGGTCAAATCTGTTTTATTTGCCCTCAAGTGGTTTTTAGACTGTTATTTGGCATATCTTGTTGCTTGCTAGCTACTCTGTTGACAGTTTACCAAGAACATGTATGTGGTAGCCAACTAGCTTGCTAATTGTTTACAAACAAATTAGTGAATGTGCCAGAAAGCTAAACAGCTACTTAGTTGACTGCTGTGGCTAGCCAAAAAGGACTTGTTTTGAAAATTGGATAACCTTATCCTTTGAAGCTTTAAAAGTGTTCTTACACTATGATTTGGAACCTTCAAAGCAACTGGGAAACGTCCATGGCAGGTATTGTTGTCACCTTAACTTCTGATTGATAGAAAGCACGAGCACCACCAATCAGCCTACATCACTGCACACACACCCGTCATTACCATGACAACTAACGTAACCATGTCAGAAAATGACTGCTGTCTGAACACACACAAATCCAATTTGGTCACTTGCAACTCGGACATTCGATATTCAAAAACAAAACTGATTTGAGCATTAAGGCATGCAATGTGAACAAGGTTTTAGAGTTTTGCACACCTGGATTGAACAATATTTGCACATTATTCATAAAAAAAAACATTTTAACTTTGTCAAGTTGGAGGTTGATCATTGCTAGACAGCCATTTTCAAGTCTTGCCATAGATTTTCAATCAGATTTAAGTCAAAACTGTAACTAGGCCACTCAGGAACATTCCATGTTGTCGTGGTAAGCAACTTCAGTGTATATTTGGTCTTGTTTTTGAGGTTATTGTCCTGCTGAAAGGTGAATGTGTCTCCCAGTGTCTGTTGGAAAGCAGACAACCAGGTTTCCTCTAGGATTGTGCCTGTGCTTAGATCTATTCCGTTTCATTTTATCCCCAAAAAACTCCTTAGTCCTTGCCGATGACAAGCATACCCATAACATGATGCAGCCACCACTATGCTTGAAAATATGAAGAGTGGTACTCAGTGATGTGTGGTGTTGGATTTGTCCCAAACATAACACTTTGTATTCAGGACAAAGTTCATTTCTTTAACAATTTTCTTTTTTAAAGTTTTCCTTTTGTGCCTTATTGCAAACAGGATGGATGTTTTTTATTCTGTATGATGATGTTGATCCATTCGCAGTTTTATCCTATCACAGCCATTAAACTCTGTTTCAAAGTCACCATTGGCCTCATGGTAAAATCCCTTAGCGGTTTCCTTCCTCTCTGCAACTAAGTTAGGAAGGACGCCTGTATCTTTGTAGTAACTGGGTGTCTTCATACACCATCCAAAGTGTAATTAATAACTTCACCATACTCAAAGGGATATTCAATGTCTTTTTTTTTTATACCAATAGATGCCCTTCTTTGCAAGGCATTGGTTGAATCTGTGCTGACCGACCTTGTGTGGGGTACAGAGCTGTGGTAGTCATTCAAAAATCAAGGCCATGCAACTTATGTGACTTGTGAAGCAAATGTTTTACTCCTGAACTTATTTAGGCTTGCCATAACAAAAAGGGGTTGAATACTTATTGACTCAAGACATTATTCCACTTTGACATTATGGGTTAGTGTGTCTCGTAGGCCAGAGACACAAAATCTCAATTTTATTCATTTTAAATTCAGGCTGTAACACAACAAAATGCAGAAAAAGGCCTGGGGTGTGAATACTTGAAGGCACTGCACATTTTTCAACCATTTTCTATCCTAAATATTAGGAAAAAGCAAAGGCTTTGATTTCTGTTCAAAGATGGAAAAGGGGTCTAAGAAAACACCTACCAGAAAAAGTCTTAAGGTATTAGAAATACATCAACCTTGTGTAAGTTTAAGAAACTGTGCCTTGTAATTCCATTAACAAAACCCCACCTCTCTCCCTCATGAGGGAGGATGATGAAAGTTCACAAAAAAACAAAAAAAACAAGTAGGTAGACCTACATATTAGTGTTTCTACTGATATCTATTTGGCTTATGAATTATTAAGTGATTAAAACTCAAAAAAGCTGATACCCTATTGTTTCTGCAGACATAGTTGAATCTTCATTTCCAACAGATATTTAAGAGTTTCTGGAAAACATGGTCACAAAGTGAGGGAGATTTTACCGAAATTCTGTTTCCAAAATGTGTGTTTGGTTCAATGTTCATTCTTTGGCATACATTTTAATGTGAAAGAGCTGAGTCTCAGCGCAACTCCGTTACCGTGATATTGCCCTGCTATTGTAATGAACATAAAATATAGCATAACACTTCCTATCAAGATTGAACATTTAGCCTAATTTGTCATGAAGTTGCCATTGCCCATTTGTTACCTACTAGGGACATAGGCTATATGTATTTTAACTCTGAATCTGGGGAGTTTGATGCATAGCCTTATTGTTCACGGGCTATATTATAACCTGAAGGGCCACTGAGCACTCCAAGAACCACCCGTCATTAAGTCCAATTCATTCGGTTTGGGGAATAAACACCGGCTCCAACACTACTTTTTACATAACCTTACACTTATTATAATATAGCTCGTGAAAAATAAGGCTATGCATCAAACTCCCCAGATTCAGAGTTAAAAGTTTACATATAGCCTATGTCCCTACTAAGTCCGATTCCTTCGGTTTGGGGAATAAACACTGGCTCCCTTTGAAAACACTGCAGCAGGCTTCAAAAACACTTCTTTTGGTTATGGCGGGGAAAGAGAAGAAAAGCCTGAAGAAAATAAAAGCATTGTTTTGTATGTGGGTGGTCGAATCGACATTGTCTTGGAGCAGTCTGGTATCATCCGCACTCATTGTGTTTCCCAGGGGACAGAAAGAGGAGATGTGCTGTTTTCGGGCATCCTCCGACAGCGAACATGCACCCTCGTGTAGGCTAAACAACTCAGCCATCCCTCATTAAAGCCACTATGGGGTGAGGGGCTTTTGCAGTGAGAGTCAGGCTATCGGTTAAGCATGATGATGTATCGTAATAATTCACTAGGTAGGACAAAGAACTAACAGGACCTTAGGAAATCCTTAAAGGCTCAGTGCACTCAAACTGGACTGTCCTGTGTTTTATTTATATACTATGGAGGTTGGAATAATACTGGGAAATTGTGATAATGCCCTTTTAGTGTAAGAGCTGTTTGAAAAGACTGCTGTTTGAAATTTCAGCCTGTTTTGGTGGGATGGAGTTTTGGCCTTCCATGGTGACATCACCATGTGGTAAATTAGTTAACAGACCAATAAGAGAGTTCCAAACCTCTCTTGACAATAATAGCTAATTTTCAGTTTTCCCCTCCCCACTCAGCCCACTCCCAAACAGCAAAATTCTTGCTTGAGAAATTGCCCTTTGCTAAGAAGCTATCTTTGTTTATTTTTTTACCATTTTAATTTAAAACAATCACAGTAAGGTACTTAATTGTTACTCAGATTTGATACTGAGATAAAGCTGCATTGAACCTTTAATAACAGTATAGCATCATTTGCTCAGTAAGAATCGAGCTTCAAAACCCTATATTAACCCTGATCTGGACAACAGTGACATCAAGCCTTGCACGAGTGCACTTACTGAGGCTCAGACTTTTAAATCAATACTGATACTCACTGCTGATTAGTGTTGTCACGATACCATCATTTTGACTTCAATACTGATATATATATATATATACATACATACACACACACACACACACACCACAGCAAAAAATAAAAAGGCATATTAGCCTAAGTCACAAAATGACACTTGATCCAGACAGATAAACTCAGCTACTGCTCTGTTCAATCGTTGGGCATCTTCTGACTTCAATCATTATATCTGAAAATTGATGTCAACATTTCAGACAGCCATGTATGCATTAATGAATTAATTAAACAATCATACAATTAATTGGACTTTGTTTTTACCAATCTAACTACATAACACAATGGTAATCATTTATTTGAATGCTAAATCTCTATTGATAAACCTTTGAGGTTGGTTTCACTGATTTCATGGGGCTACAGATGACAACCTGTTTCCTTCCATTTGGGACTTATTTTGTTGTACTGCTTAACAACATTTGCATAGAAGAAGCAATCTCTTATTTTATGAAATTGCACACTGTCTTTAAGACCCAATAATGATGTCATGGATACATGCCCACACAGTCAGTTGACACAGACAAAAGTATCTTTGGATGTGAGGGAGAGACGATTAAGTGAATCAATAAAGTTTTTGGGGACAAACAGCTTTGAAATCAGCATATCTTTACAAAGTATTTCGGTAGTGAATTGATGTTAGCTTCCTTCAGCTGTAGGCTAGCAAGGAATATCAGCCTACAAAGCTGGAAGCTATGAGTATCTTATTGCATTGTTAAGTGTTCAAGCCTGTATGGGCATTGTTTTGCAAACAGTAATTAACAGTTTCAACATTTCAACATGCCATGTCGCAATATTCAAGTGTGTTCATTTCTGTGCAGCATGAGTGGGGAGCTAGCATGTTGCAGCCCAGTCTCCCAGTGCTCTAGCAATGTATGAGTAAGTGGAGTAGGCGAGAGGCATGCACGGTGCGCTTGCGACAGACTTGCTCGTCCCAATCAGTAGACGACATGAGACACATTTGACAGAAGTACCGAAAGTAACAATTTCTAGTACCGAACCATTTTTCATGTTCTAGTATATGTTGGTATACCATGCAACCCTACTGCTGATACACATAAACCAGATGTGTTGCAGACAGACAGCGAGGTTTCTTTCTTAACTGGATTAGTTGCTTGCTCTGCTGGATAAGTGGAACTCTGTCTGCAGGTATGTAGCATTTGTCTCCCTGTGGAAGCTAAGGACCCTGGGATTAAACACCTCCCTCTGCAACTGGATCCTGGACTTCCTGACAGGCTGCCCCCAGGTGGTGAGGGTAGGCAACAACACATCTGCCACGCTGATCCTCAACACAGGGGCCCCTCAGGGGTTCGTGCTTAGTCCCCACCTGTACTCTCTGTTCATCCATGACCATGTGGCCAAGCACGACACCATCATTAAGTTTGCAGATGACACAATGGTGGTAAGCTTGATCACCAACAATGATGAGACAGCCTATAGGGAGGAGTTCAGAGATCTGGAAGTGTGATACCAGGACAACAACCTCTCCCTCAACGTGATCAAGACAAAGGAGATGATAGTGGACTACAGGAAAGGGCCGAGCACGCCCCCATTCTCATCAACGGGGCTGTAGTGGAGCAGGTTGAGAGCTTCAAGTTCCTTGGTGTCCACATCACCAACAAACTATCATGGTCCAAACACACCAAGACAGTCGTGAAGAGGGCACGACAATGCCCATTCCTCCTCAGGAGACTGAAAAGATTTGGCACGGAGTCCTCAAAAAGTACTACAGTTGCACCATCGAGAGCATCCTGACCGGTTGCATCACCGCCTGGTATGGCAACTGCTCGGCCTCCGACCGCAAGGCTCGACAGAGGGTAGTGCGTACTGTCCAGTACATCATTGGGGCCAAGCTTCCTGTCATTCAGGACCTCTATACCAGGCTGTATCAGAGGAAGGCCCTAAAAATTGCCAAAGACTTCAGCCACCCTAGTCATAGACAGTTCTCTCTGCTACGGCACTGCAAGTGGTACCGGTGCGCCAAGTCTAGGTCCAAAAGGCTTCTGAACAGCTTCTACCCACAAGCCATAAGACTGCTGAACAGCGAATAAAATTCCTACCTGCACTATTTGCATTGACACCCCCCCACACTTTTTTTTTTACGCTGCTGCTACTACTCGCTGTTTATTATCTATGCAGTCACTTTACCCCCATCTACATACTACCTCAATTACCTCAACTAACCTGTGCCCCTGCACATTGACCCGGTACCCCCTGTATATAGCCTTGTTATTTTATTGTTGCGCTTCTATTTTTTTAGATTAGTAAAATTTGTTTTTTAACTCTTATTTTTCTTAAAACTGCATTGTTGGTTAAGGGCTTGTAAGTAAGCATTTCACGGTAAGGTCTACAACTGTTGTATTCGGCGCATGTGACAAATAACATTCGATTTGAAGTTGTGCTGTGACTGTCCCTAAAGAGGAACAGAAACGGTGGCAAGTTGCGACAGAGGCCATCTATAGACTTGACAGTTCATGCAGCTTCAATATTCTGATCATAGAGTTCCGATCATGGAATTCCGAACGCGTCATGCATCTACACCTACATTTAAAATGTGTCTACCGTGTCCACAGTGTGCCCAGATTCTCTTTTCCTCCGCGATATTAAAATGGCAGTATGCATTCTACAAACGGTGGAAGAGGCAAAATATTATAACACAACAACTGATGGCAGTAGCTAACTACTGTAGCTAACTAGCCAGCTAACCTCTGTAGCTAGCCAGCAAGCAACGCTAACGGGATTGCCAAGGGTTTAACATAACTCTCGCCAAACAAAAGTTTTTCTAAATATTAGCTAGCTGACTAGCATATATGAGGCCAGCAAACACGGTCCTCACATACTAGGAACATATTTCCTCCAATGTTATAATGAAAAGATGCCTCTCGGTCCCAGAACACAAGTTTTCTGAGGAGACTGAAGAGAAATAAGCACACAATGCATCCCTGACCACCTCCTGAAGTGGTCAACCAGATCTGAACACAATCAGACCAGTCTTTTCAATGCAATCTTCATATTCTGACAGCAGAAGTCGCATGTAAGTGTCAAGTGTAGACAACCTGAAAGACGAGGAGAAACTCATTCGGGATCTCTGTCCTCAGTCAGGATTCACTGCCCTAGTACTTTGTTTGTGAAACCATAAAGCAAAGATATTCTGATTTCAAAGCTGATTGTCCACAAAAACATTATTAATTCACTTAATCGCCTCTCCCTCACATCCAAAGATACTTTCCCCTTTTATCTGTCATGTCTCCCCTAACTGAGCTCAACTGACTGGGTGGGCAAATCAAATTAAT
Source organism: Salmo trutta (assembly GCF_901001165.1). Classification (NCBI taxonomy): domain Eukaryota; kingdom Metazoa; phylum Chordata; class Actinopteri; order Salmoniformes; family Salmonidae; genus Salmo; species Salmo trutta. The sequence goes on along the minus strand of NC_042957.1, from coordinate 33,157,895 downwards.
GAATGACATCATTACTTAGTCTTAAAATAAGAGATTGCTACTTCTATGCAAATGTTGTTGATCAGTACAATAAAATACGTTTCAATTGGTGAGTACGGCACAGTACATCACTGGTGCCGAGCTCCCTGCCATCCAGGACCTCTATACCAGGCGGTGTCAGATAAAGGCCCAACGTTTCTTCAAAAAGACTCCAGCCACCCAAGCCATAGATTGTTCACTCTGCTACCGTGCGGCAAGTGGTACCAGTGCCCCAAGTCTGGTACCAACAAGACCCTAAACAGCGTCTACCCCCAAGCCATAAGACTGCTAAACAAGACTGCTAAACAGCTAATCAAATGGATACGCGGACTACCTGCATTGACCCTTTTTTTAACTAACTCTCTTGCACTGACTGTGCACACAAACACCAACACACACACACACACACACACACTTAACATTGCAATAAAATCATAACACAAAGAATCGCAATACATATCATATCGGCACCTATATATCGTGATAATATCTGGCAATCCCTGGCAATTCCCAGCGCTAGTCAAAAGTAGTGCACTATATAGGGAATAGGGTGCCATTTGGGACATAGACCTCTATGTTAGGAAGGGGGAGTGGTCAGTAGTAAACTCAGACAATTCCATCATTGCCCTGGTCTCTAAATCCTATTGTATTATTATGAGTTTGGTTAAAAGTCATTATGTAACGGTGTCTCCCTGCTCACAGGACCCAACCTGTCTGAATCGTCCCCAGTTGCCTGCAAACAAATGCGTTACGTAAGATTTTGTGTACAGGATTATAATCCTATCCCCCAGGTCCACTAACTGAAACCCTCCTCACCGCAGAAGTCAGGAGGCCCATGTGGCAGCAGAGGCTTTTCTTCTGTCACACCCACTCATTGTTATTATGAGACGCAGCTAAAGAAGGGCTCCACATAGGTTGCATCCCAAATGGCACCCTATTCCCTATATAGTGCAATACTTTTGAGCAGGGCCCATAGTGCTCTGATCAAAAGTAGTGCACTATATACAGTGAGGGAAAAAAGTATTTGATCCCCTGCTGATTTTGTATGTTTGCCCACTGACAAAGGAATGATCAGTCTATCATTTTAATGGTAGGTTTATTTGAACAGTGAGAGACAGAATAACAGAAAAATCCAGAAAAACACGTCACAAATGTTATAAATTGATTTGCATTTTAATGAGGGAAATAAGTATTTGACCCCTCTGCAAAACATGACTTAGTACTTGGTGGCAAAACCCTTGTTGGCAATCACAGAGGTCAGACGTTTCTTGTAGTTAACCACCAGGTTTGCACACATCTCAGGAGGGATTTTGTCCCACTCCTCTTTGCAGATCTTCTCCAAGTCATTAAGGTTATGAGGCTGACGTTTGGCAACTCGAACCTTCAGCTCCCTCCACAGATTTTCTATGGGATTAAGGTCTGGAGACTGGCTAGGCCATTCCAGGACCTTAATGTGCTTCTTCTTGAGCCACTCCTTTGTTGCCTTGGCCGTGTGTTTCGGGTCATTGTCATGCTGGAATACCCATCCACGACCAATTTTCAATGCCCTGGCTGAGGGAAGGAGGTTCTCACCCAAGATTTGACTGTACAAGGCCCCGCCCATCGTCCCTTTGATGCGGTGAAGTTGTCCTGTCCCCTTAGCAGAAAAACACCCCCAAAGCATAATGTTTCCACCTCCATGTTTGACGGTGGGTATGGTGTTCTTGGGGTCATAGGCAGCATTCCTCCTCCTCCTCCAACACGGCGAGTTGAGTTGATGCCAAAGAGCTCCATTTTGGTCTCATCTGACCACAACACTTTCACCCAGTTGTCCTCTGAATCATTCAGATGTTCATTGGCAAACTTCAGATGGGCATGTATATGTGCTTTCTTGAGCAGGGGGACCTTGCTGGCGCTGCAGGATTTCAGTCCTTCACGGCGTAGTGTGTTACCAGTTGTTTTCTTGATGACTATGGTCCCAGCTGCCTTGAGATCATTGACAAGATCCTCCCGTGTAGTTCTGGACTGATTCCTCACCGTTCTCATGATCATTGTAACTCCATGAGGTAAGATCTTGCATGGAGCCCCAGGCCGAGGGAGATTGACAGTTCTTTTGTGTTTCTTCCATTTGCGAATAATCACACCAACTGCTGTCACCTTCTCACCAAGCTGCTTGGCGATGGTCTTGTAGCCCATTCCAGCCTTGTATAGGTCTACAATCTTGTCCCTGACATCCTTGGAGAGCTCTTTGGTCTTGGCCATGGTGGAGAGTTTGGAATCTGATTGATTGATTGCTTCTGTGGACAGGTGTCTTTTATACAGGTAACAAGCTGAGATTAGGAGCACTCCCTTTAAGAGTGTGCTCCTAATCTCAGCTCCTTACCTGTATAAAAAGACACCTGGGAGCCAGAAATCTTTCTGATTGAGAGGGGGTCAAATACTTATTTCCCTCATTAATAAGCAAATCAATTTATACAATTTTTGACATGCGTTTTTCTGGATATTTTTGTTGTTATTCTGTCTCTCACTGTTCAAATAAACCTACCACTAAAATTATAGACTGCTAATTTCTTTGTCAGTGGGCAAATGTACAAAATCAGCAGGGGATCAAATACTTTTTTCCCTCACTGTAGCGAATAGGGTGCCATTTGGGACATATACCTCCTCAGAAGTCGGCTCTACAAGCTTTTGGGACATGTCTCAGAGACAATGTCACGCTCACCTTACAACAATAGGCTATTGAAAAATGGGGACAGTGATACTAAGCATAGGTTCTCCATTTGCTTATCCACACAAAAATGGGATACTGTAAATGCATCAACTACCAGAAAGTGGTGTAGCCATTTCCTTATTTTGACTTGACCACTTTTCAAAACTGGAAACAAATCTTTATTTGATCCTCTCTCAACTATAGCCTCAGCCTTATTTTGACCCCCTCTCAAAATCCAAACACTAGCTAACCCAAGCTGTATTTGTAAACCCTTTCTTTAAGACCTTAAAATGCAGCCCACACCGGGTGCGCAAGGACAAACTAACTTTGATCTACAACATTCTGAGCAGAGAATTTTTAAATCTTTCCCCAACCCTCCACACTATACTTGATCTAGCATGGAGGACAGGAACTACAGGCCAGAAAATGCTTTATGCAAAAACAAGGTTTCTGTACATATTTCTTGACACAGCCCAAGGCTGGCCTAAGAAGGCAGAAAATGAAATCTAGAAACCATGTCTAATTTGAGCTAGTGAGGAAACCACAGAACTGACTGAACACATGGAGCTTAGTGTAACTGATTTGCTGTGGTTGAAAGTGACATGTTCCAACCCACTCAGCTGTTCACGTTAAGAGAATTCTGCACCTGCCACCAGTGTACACGTGTGTGTCCTTGGACCAGGCAAGCCAGTCAGAGGCCGAGTAACAATGTCAACCCCAGAGGTATCTGCTTTAGGTTCACTATTTTGGAGTGATCATAACCAGGTCCCACTGCTCAGATTACTGTCTTTTTGGGTAAGGTGTTAGTGAATGCAAATAACTAAGTTACAACACTTAAGACACCAACTTTTTATTTGTATCTATGCTCAAAGACTCCACTAAGTCTGATCAAATGAACAGCAACACGAAAATAGACAAAAGTATATCATGACTTCGTGAAGTTGAGGTTAGGCTACGTGTTAGCTACTAAGTGGCAGAACGCCTGTAAAAGGCCATAACGTCTTGATTATTTCTTAATATTGTGGCATTGTACTTTGTATTCAAATGTCATTGGGCAAATAGTTAGCTAACCATACAGTCAAATAAGCTAGCTAACGCTAGATACTATCAGCATGATGGTGGAGTCACTTCTTCATGATGGGGAAACCGAAAGCGAATAAAGCCAAATCCTTTCTGCTAAGCTAAATAGCATTAGCGAGTTCGACATATTGCAGTCTGTGTCATTTACAAACTTACCTGGGCTCTTGAGGTTATATTTGTTCTCCATTTTAACAAGTCAAGTGGACTCAAAATGTAGCTCGCGTCTGTTTAGGAGAGACAGCTGACACACGCACATCCAGCTAACACTAGCCAATACTGACTTTTGATTCGTCCAAAACATGCGAGCAATGTATTCGGTAAAGCTCACCGAGAGCCAAAAGTCGTATGCAGTTTACCCTAAACAGCTGTCATATGAGTTAGTTAGCTAGAAAGGAAGTCCTGACGTGGCACAAGTTTGTTGTTCCACGAATTTGATGAACGACCTGTTCGAACAGAGAAAAATGTCAGTCGTGTGACGTCACATGAACATGTAAACAGGAAGTAGTCGAACTGTAAAGGATTTGAACGACAAAACTTTATTAACACACTTTCTTTCTTTCTTTCCCTTTATTAAGATACACTGAACAAAAATATCAACGCAAAATGCAATAATTTCTAATATTTTGCTGTTACAGTACATATAAGGAAATCAGTCAATTCAAATAAACTCATTAGGCCCTTATTTTTGAATTTCACATGACTGGGCAGGGGCGTAGCCATGGGTGGGCAGAGGCCCAACTACTTGGGAGCCAGGCCCACTCACTGGGGACCCAGGCCCAGCAAATCAGAATGAGTTTTCCCCCACAAAAGGGCTTCATTACAGACATCAATTATCTTCAGCACCTCCTCAATTCTCTGGAAACAGATCTGGGGGACATTCCTGCAGTCAGCATGTCAATTCCACGCTCCTTCAAAACTTGAGACATCTGTGGCATTGTGTTGCTTGACAAAACGGCACATTTTAGAGTAGCCTTTTATTGTCCCCAGCACAAGATGCACCTGTGTAATGATCATGCTGTTTAATCAACTTCTTGATATGACACAGCTGTCAGGTGGATGGTTATCTTGACAAAGGATACAATGCTCACTAACAGGGATGTAAATAAATTTGTGCACAACTTTTGAGAGAATAAGCTTTTTGTGAATATGGAACATTTCTGGGATCTTTTATTTTAGCTCATGAAACATTGGACCAGCACTTTGCATTTATATTTTTTGTTAAATGTTTTATATTTGCGTGCATGCGAGATAGAGATAGAGAGGTGGAAACTGAGCTGCACTTCCTAACCTCCTGCCAAATGTATGACCATATTAGATACATATTTCCCACAGATTATACCGAAAACAAATCAAATTTTGATAAACTCCCATATCTATTGGGTGAAATATCACAGTAGCAAGATTTATGACCTGTTGCCACAAGAATAGGGCAACTGTTCAACAAGGGTCGACGCTGGAGACGAGAAGCAAGTACATGGAGTGAACATTTAATTAGCACGGACATGGAACAGGACAGCGTCTGGACACAAACACATTACGACATTAATGCAGACACAGGGAACAAACGGGGGAGCAGACAGTTATAGACGGGGCAATCAACAAAGGGAAGGAGTCCAGGTGAGTCCAATGACTGCTGCTGAGCATAATGATGGTGACAGGTGTGCGTAAAATGAAGGACAGCCTGGCGCCCTTGAGCGCCAGAGAGGGAGAGCAGGAGCAGGCGTGACAGCAACATTGATGAATAAACACCATTGTAAATACAACCCATATTTGTTTATTTATTTCCCTTTTGTACTTTGACTATTTGCACATCGTTATAACTCTATTCCTATGAGTGTAATGTTTACTATTCATTTTTGACTGTTTATTTAACTTTAGTTTATCTATTTCACTTGCTTTGGCAATGTAAACATATGTTTCCCATGCCAATAAAGCCATTTGAATTGAAATTGATACATCAATTTGTTCATCATTATGTTCAAAATGTATTCAACAAAACTGTACTCAAAATTTACTGAGAGCATATTCTATAATTTGAGCCAAAGCAGGATATTAGCTATTTATCCAGAAACACTTTTAATGGGATTGCAGTGCCCCTTCATAGCTCCATGGTGAAATAGGATTAAAGAGAGGGCTGTGCAGCTGTGGTTAATGTCATCTCTACAGTACCCCAGGGCCCTTCCCTTCTACCTCTTTGCCCTCCAGTCGACTCTGTCTCTGGACTGCCAGCCAGATGTCCCCCACATCAGCCTGCCAATTTGCATCAAGAGAAAAATGAGTGCACAGGATTATAAGTGTTTTTTAATCTTCATTTGATTAAATACCCCTCAAATGATTCACAAAAAATACATGATGTAATTTTTTTGATATCACACACTCAAAATCAATGAGTGCCCAGCAGGAAATGTCTAGCTATGTGTGCATTACTAATGTGGCCCGGCCATTCCATGACTGACTCCCATTTTATAACATCATCATAAAAGACAGCACATAATCAGGTTTGGATATTGATACCCACAACCCTCCAAATGTGGGTAGATTTTGTCATTGGCGGCTAAATAAGAAAGTCTATTTTACGAGCCACGTTGGCGGGTGGTCACACAGAGCATCTGAGAACAGTAAAAAAAAAAAAATGAAAAACCCACATGTTGGTCGAATTGACAAGAAAGGCTACTGAGGTGTGACATTGTTCTAGTGTTTCTTTGCCAGTTACATCGTTTTGTTCACCCGCTAGATTGTTTTCAATTTTAGTTTGAGTTTATTGCAACTGCCTGCTGCTAGGAAGACATTGCAGTCAGATTTTTTTCATCAGACAAGGGAGTGACCAAGTTACCACAGTAACGTCCCGTCCCTTAAAGGGGTAGCTGAAAATGTTTAGCTGTGTTTGAATACCCATACAAACATACTTAATGAGTATATACTATACACTATAAGTTCATTTTTGTATACTGTAAAAGAACGGTATCCTTTCAGTAGAGTGTACAAGTGCTTTGTCCTGTCTACCCGGAAGTTGATGCTGTTGCTATCACTGTAAAACGGATATTTGAAAATAAAAGAAACCTTAACCTGACAACAAATGAGATATTGGCAAAACAAACTAACAGTTCGGCACAGTGATGCCGAAACGTTGGTAAATACCCATTCAATTGCTGGGTGTTTATACATTGAGTGTGCGACTTTCTTTATTTTGATAGTTTATAGTTTATTCGCCATTAGTCAGCACCTCCACACACTAATTTTTATGGGTGTGTGTTTTAAAAAAGTTTAAAAAAAATCTCATTTACTTATAAGTAAATAAACCATATGGAATTGTCTGGGCAGGATCAGGCAGTGTTCTTTCAGGTGGAGGATTTGATCAAAAGGCTGGAACATATGGCTTTATTGGAGCAGCCCTTGTAGAAAAAGTGAAGAGAACTCAGATGCTTCTCTGAGAAACTGGGGTAGAAAATATGGGCGAGAAAAACAACATTATCCATGCCTAGTTGTAAGGCCTGTCTGTACTTTAATGATAGATTAATGTCCTCAATATATTGAACCAGAATATGTACAGAATCAAATGGCCAATCATACACTTAATACTGAATCTACAATTGTTTGGATCTCACTATTTTGGTTTGTCTTAATTTTTGCATTAATCTTCAACCAGAGACACTTTCATACTTTATTGCAAAGGACACCGCTGCTGTTAAAAAACAATATGTACATATATATTAACATGTGTCAAGGTCAATTTCTTGACAAGAACACAAACAAACACCATGGGCACAGTGTTTTCCTAATGGTATCTTTCCAGATCAACTGGCAAAGTACTATAAAGGGGATGGTAATTGACTGACTTGTGTTTCCATATGAATTCCCACTGCAGGTGTTGTTATTCTGCTTCAGTGCTTGTGTTCCCATACATTCTGTCCTTCAGATCAATATTATTTGTCCTGTATGGGCACAGAGGGCATTATGATGTACATTGGGCCCTCCAAGTCATGCTTTAGCAGAGTCAACACAGCACAGAGCCTTTCTCCTCTAAGAGCTGGTTTGCCCTTGTCCTGGCCAGGGCCAAGACTTCATTGAGAAGATTTCTTATTGCAAGGGACTTCCTGGTCAGATGAAGGTTAAATATATAAATAATACATTGAACAAAAATATAAATGCAACATGTAAAGTGTTGGTCCCATGTTCCATGAGCTGAAATAAAAGATCCCAGAAATGTTCCATGTGCACAAAAAGCTTATTTCTCTCACATTTTATGCACAAATTTGTTTATATCCCTGTTAGTGAGCATTTCTCCTTTGACAAGATAATCTATCCATCCACTTGACTGGTGTGGCATATCAAGAAGCTGATTAAATAGCATGATCATTATACAGGTGCAGCTTGTGCTGGAGACAACAAAAGGCCGCTCTAAAATGTGCCGTTTTGTCATACAATACAATGCCACAGATGTCTCAAGTTTTGAGGGAGCGTACAATTGGCATGCTGAGTGCAGGAATGTCCACCAGAGCTGTTGCCAGAGAATGGAATGTTCATTTCTCTATCATAAGCCGCCTCCAACGTCATTTTAGAGAATTCGGCAGTACGTCCAACCGGCCTCACAACCGCAGACCACGTGTATGGCGTTGTGTGGGTGAGCGCTTCGCTGATGTCAACGTTGTGAACACAGTGCCCCATGGTGGTGGGGTTATGGTATGGGCAGGCAAAAGATACGGACAACACAATTGCATTTTTTCAATGCAATTTGAATGCACAGAGATACCGTGACGAGATCCTGAGGCCCATTGTTGTGCTATCACCCGCTGCCATCCCCTCATGTTTCAGCTTGATAATGCACGGCCCCATATCGCAAGGATCTGTACACAATTCCTGGAAGCTGAAATATCCCAGTTCTTCCATGGCCTGCATACTCACCAGACATGTCACCCATTGAGCATGTTTGGGATGCTCTGGATTGATGTGTACGACAGCATGTTCCAGTTCCCTCAAATATCCAGCAACTTTGCACAGCCATTGAAGAAGAGTGGGACAACATTCCACAGGCCAGAATCAACAGCCTGATCAACTCTATGTGAAGGCGATGTGTCGCGCTGCATGATGCAAATGGTGGTCACACCAGATACTGACTGGCTTTCTGATCCACGACACTACCTTTTTTTTAATGGTATCTGTGACCAACAGATGCATATCTGTATTCCCAGTAATGTGAAATACATAGATTAGGGCCTAATGAATTTATTTAAATTAACTGGTTTCCTTATATGAACTGTAACTCAGTAAAATATAGAGAAATTGTTGCATGTTGCGTTTATATTTTAACATTTTTTTATTTTTTACATTTTAGTCATTTAGCAGATGCTCTTATCCAGAGCGACTTACAGTAGTGAATGCATACATTTCATACAATTTCATACCTTTTTTTTTTTTCTGTGCTGGTATACTGAACATTTTTGTTCAGTATACCTTGCTGCCATGCTGTTTCTTTGTATTCTGCTGACACTTGCTGGTCAATGTATGAATAGTGTTGCCCTAGATCTAGTCTTAAAGGGAAACCTATAAAACTATATGCACTCTGCAAAGTCAGTGTTTGGACACTCCAAATTGCTGTGAGTGTCCAAGAGTGAGACGAATGGGGCATTCTCAAAAGTTATAGGCATTCTGTATGAAATGTCAATATACATTTTTAAAGCAGAACTATGTCACCTAACATCAGACACCCGTCAGTCCTAGAACACAGGCAGTGCAGGATATTCCAATGTACAGAATCCATTTTAGGAAATCCTCAGTCTTCAACGTTTGCAGCTTCACTTTTCACCTGAACAGGTGTGCTTCCAGGTTCTTCCACATAGGTGCAGATTTTTTTTATTTAACTAGGCAAGTCAGTTAAGAACTAATTCTTATTTAAAATGACGGCCTACCGGGAACAGTGTTCAGGGGCAGAATGACAGATTTGTACCTTGTCAGCAACCTCTCGGATACTGGCCCAACGCTCTAACCACTAGGCTATCTGCCAGATGAGGGAACGGACACAAGCAGAGGAAGCTCCTTTGGCATCAGACTAATTGGCATCACCTAGACTTTACTTTACTGCTCTCCTAAAATCCTGTTACCACAAGAAAGAATAAAAACGCATATAGTGTACTTGCCCACAGTTTTAAGGAGACTCACCCCAGTCACCACCAGATGGAGCTTGAGAACGGTGATATATCTGCACTACATTAAATAATGTTGAGCTGAACTTTCTCTAATAATTCCTTGTGAATAGGTTTGCTAGGCTGCGTTGTCTGTCAGATGCACACACCCGAAATAATTTCACATCAATTATGTCGGCAAGGTACGTTTTTCTTCTCTAAAAAGTTTTGAATAACCATGAGTAGCAAGTGTTCATCCACCTTATTGTTGAGGGGACGTCACATCCAGTAAAAACAGTAGCTAAGTGCGTCATATGTTCATGTGAATGTTTTTAGTGTTTACAGTACGTCGACATGTCTTTACTTGTTGCTTAGCCAGTACAAAGTAAACAATGTAAGAATTCGAAATACATAACAGTATTCGTGAAAATTGTTGTTACAATGTTTTAAAAGATTGCCATGCACTTCATGCTAGCCCACATGAAAAAAACGATAGTATGCTATGGTTAAATACTATAGTTTTTCACTGTAGTGTTTTTGCAGACTTTGCAGACTGTACACCATTACAAAAAAATCATGCCGTTTTGAAACTGCAGGAAAGTGCAGTTACTGCAAAAGACTGTTAATTTGGACGCGGTATTTGCAGCATACTGCAGTTATATCGCATTAAGAAAATAAGGCCCAAGGGGATGTGGTATATGGCCAATATACCAAGTCTAAGGGCTGTTCTTATGCACTACGCAACACGGAGCGCCTGGATACAGCCCTTAGCTGTGGTATATTGGCCATATATCTCAAACCCCCGAGGTACCTTAATTCTGGTTACAAATATAATTAGAACAGTAAAAATAGATGTTTTGTCATACCCGTGGTATACTGTCTCATATACCACGGATTTCAGCCAATCAGCAACAGTCTACTGCAGCTATACTGCACTCTGACTGCAACCTTTTTTCGTAAGGGCATTGCAGTGTTTTTGCAGAATAAACACTGCAGTGAAATCTGTGGTATTTATTGTAGTGTTGCGGACATGACTATTATACTGTAGTATTTACAGTTTACAATAGTGTAAATACTGTGGTAAAAAACTACTGTAGTATATACTATAGTAATTCTTGTAGCCATATACCTCAAACCCCTGAGGTACCTTATTGCTATTATAAACTGGTTACCAATGTAATTAGTTTAGAAAAAATGTTTCGTTATACTCGTGATATACCAAATCAGAATTCAGCGCTCGAGCCACCTAGTTTATAATGTAGTATTTACTGTAGTGTTTTTGTTTTATTATCTTTGACATAGAAGTGGGGGTTTTCTCCTTGAGGAAACCTACTGAACCAAAAAAATAGGCCTACTCAAAGAGCAAATTTTCCATAACCTGTTTTGAAACTGCAGTAACTGCAGTTGACTGTGGTGTTTTGCAGTTATACTGCACTGCAACTGCAGTTACACTGCAAAATTACTGCAGTAAAAAAGTGTTATTTGTAGCATCCTGCAGTTATATTGCACTCTAACTACAGTTGTATTACAGTGTACTGCAGTTATACTGACCTCTGACTGCATTTTTATTCTGTAAGGGTGAGGGGAATGGGCAGGGTGTATGCAAATGAAATACTGTAGTATATACTATAGTAATTACTGTAGTGTTTTTGCAGACTGTAGTATTTTTGTGTAAATTACTGTAGTATTTACTGTAGTGTTTTTGCGATCTGTAGTATTTACTATAATATTCTACAGTATACTACCAAATTCTAAAGTAAGTACTACACCTCATCGAAGTATACTACAGTGTGTAGTATAGTATTCTACAGTATATTACAGTTTACTACATAATTCTATAGTAAGTACTATAGTATTCTATAGTAAACTGTAGTATTTTTTATGTGGCAGCTCAGTCATTCACTCACTATTATGCTTGTGTTGTCAATTATGTGGTGCAATTTGAGCACTGAAATAAGGAGATGACTGTGGGGAACTATGGGAATGCTGTTATTGAAAGTAAGCCTTCCAATAACAGTTGCCTGCCCTGGGGTTCTATGAATCTGACAGAGATATGACTGTCAGATTTATGGGACCTTCTTATGTGGGATTAGCCTGAGTAAAAGCAGGAGGCTTGCAGTATCTTTGAGGTGTTTTCAGTATCGTTTTATTACCACATATAGATTTATTTGTTTTGAAGATACTGTTGCTACTTCTTACAGATAATAAGTTACATTTGAATTATTTGGGAACTTTATTGAACATACTAAGTTTCGATTTTTGATGAATACATCCCATTAGTTACCTACTTCTAAACAGATATCAGGCCTACTCTTTACAAGTTTGGAGGTTCATCTGAAAATGTTCTACCTTGCTTGTTGCTTTGAAATGGCCGCTGTCGCCTTAGGTCCCTGAGTATTGTTAAGTGACGTGTTTGTCTTAATGGCCTGCATCATATTACAGACACTGCTAACTCGATGAGGGGTATTGAACGCTTTCAAACCATAGATGCTATTGCCACATGGTATAGCATACAATAAGGCTCAGTATTAAAAGTATTAACGCGCACAAATCAGACAGACCGATAACCTACCCTCAAAGTACAGCGGGTTACAATGCAGGTTACAATGCAATGAGTGTACAAAACATTAGGAACATCTACTTTTTCCATGACATAGACTGACCAGGTGAATCCAGGTGAAAGCTATGATCCCTTATTGATGTCCCCTGTTAAATCCACTTCAATCAGTGTAGTTGAAGGGGAGGAGACAGGTTAAAGAAGGATTTTTAAGCCTTGAGACAATTGAGACATGGATGATGTATGTGCTATTCAGAGGGTGAATATTCAAGACAAAAGTGCCTTTGAATGGGGTATTGTAGTAGGTGCCAGCAGCATTGCATCAAGAACTGCTGCTAGGTTTTTCATATTCAACAGTTTCCCTGTGTGTATCAAAAATGGCCTACCACCCAGCCAACTTTCATTTAACTAGGCAAGTCAGTTAAGAACAAATTCTTATTTTCAATGACAGCCTAGGAACAGTGATTGTTCAGGGGGAGAACAACAGATTTGTACCTTGGGGATTTGAACTTGCAACCTTTCAGTTACTAGTCCAACACTCTAACCACTAGGCTACGCTGCCACCCCACACAACTGTTGGAAGCATTGGAATCAACATGGGCCAGCATCCCTGTGGAAGGCTTTCGACACCTTGTAGAGTCCATGCCCCGGCAAATTGAGGCAGTTTTGAGGGCAAAGGGGGGTGCAACTCAATATTAGGAAGGTGTTCCTAATGTTTTGTACACTCAGTGTCTGTTACCTGGGTGATGAAATAACATAATAGAAAAGTACTTCACTGTATGACTCTATTTGTACCTGTTAGGGTGCTCATGCTTCTTAAGTATATATATATAATAACAATAAAATAAGGTCAAAGCCAAGGCGGCTCAGGCAGACAGACAAAATATGTTTCTCACATCTAAGCTATAACCCTGCCTAATGTGGTCAAACAAAGCCGCTGTGCTACCGTTAGCCTCAGCTACAGGTCAACCCAACACAAGAATCTCTCACGGCTCCCATGGATGAGAGCTGCTGGTAGGTCAGGTTACAACCATCTCCACATCTCCAGGGCGTAGAGCAGGAATCACAAAGGGCTCGCTCTACCACAGGCAGAGATATCTGTGTACGCTCACGCTCTTATTAACAGCGGCACTTGAATAACCTCCCGAGCTTGGCTCACATCGTCTAGGTGAAAGGATATGACGGAGGCTAGACCTTAAGCAGCTGCCGTCATGGGGACAGGCTGCCACTCTCCATGATGTGGTTTCTGTGTATGAAACTATCCCTTCACTAAGGGTAGGACACCCAAACTTTTATTTTATTTCACACCATTTCTTCTGGAATGTGAGGAGACAGCAAGATACCCACCTCTCAAAAAAGTTGAACTTGTGATTGCCACACTCTCACAGAAGCTGTTTCTCAGTTGATCAAGTTCCAGTAATTGGCTCAAGACATTTCAACAACAACAAAAAATCCACCTTGACATTATGCGCTATTGTGTGTATGCCAGTGACACAAAATCTCAATATAATACATTTTAAATTCAGGCAGTAATAGAACAAAATGTGGACAAAGTCAAGGGGTGTGAATACTTTCTGAACATGTGTAAAGTGAGCCTTCATCACTGGTATTTATGTGATGTGAGAAGGTGGATGTGAACCCAGGTCTTTTGCTTGTCAAAACACTGCTTTAGTGCGCTCAACCAGTCTTCAGGTTTATTAACGTGGGAGTAATGATTAATAAATGATGAAAACACAATTTAATGGCCTTAAATGGTTTATTATGGACCCTTAAAATAAAGGGTTACCAATATAATTAATATGCAATAAGAAAGGGGACTCCCATTTACAGATTTTGGAAACTCCAGAAGGGAGCTAATTCTGCTCTAGGCAGGACTCGAAACACCATAAGTATTTTCAACCTTTTCCGTGTTCGTGCTACCCATCTCTGTCAAGGTGTTGCACAATTCTTCATTATTTGGCGTTACAACACACCATGTCAATATGATGTTTCAGAACACCTCAGAATGAATGTTTCAGTACACCTTCCATCTGTCTCACAACATGTGTTTCAATACTCCAGCAAAGTTAAGGTTGTCTCATTTCAGGTGGTGGCAGCTCAGTTGCCACTAGTTTTAGTGTTAGAACTCACTTAATTTTAACAGTGTAGTTCAAAGACAAAGTAAACATGATCCAGATTTGGATAATCTTGCATGCCCCACTCACCTAATTTAGTTGCTTGTAAAGTATGATTTGCCAAGTTGATTGCTGAATACCCCCCCCCCCAAAAAAAAATACATGTTTTGGTTATTGCTGGTTAATGATAAACTAGTCTACTCAGTAAGATGCATTTCATAGCATGACATGAGTAGCCTGTTGAGGATAGCACAGAAAGAACCGGAATTGCCTTTCACTTTCTAGTAGGAAATAAAGTGACAGGCCAGTGACAGGGTTGCTGCCCCATAGGGTGACGCAGGGTGCAGAACCGATGGACTGCTTCTCTTCCCAAATAGTGGGATTGTATCAGCGCTCCTTCATTTTACCTCATTAACAGAGGCTGTCACAAGATC
Organism: Salmo trutta; assembly: GCF_901001165.1. Classification (NCBI taxonomy): domain Eukaryota; kingdom Metazoa; phylum Chordata; class Actinopteri; order Salmoniformes; family Salmonidae; genus Salmo; species Salmo trutta. The sequence goes on along the minus strand of NC_042957.1, from coordinate 33,142,884 downwards.
TATTGATATGCAAATTGGACAGAGCGGGTGGTAGTGTGAAGACAGGCTCCGACTGAGTTTACTTGGGAGTTGGGACTCAGTGCGCGTAGCTCCCGCCCCATCTGTTTTTACTTTCTGCCTGGATAAACTACGGAGCCATCGACAGACCCCTCAAGCTTCTTGTTGTCCTTCTATGTAAATAGCCCGCACCGCTTCTCATTCTTCAAATCGGGTTTAATCTTCCAAGGATTTGTAATCGGACGGAGAGTTCGTCTGGCGAATTACGCGTGGAACATTTTGGTATGAGCTCAGTATCTGATACTTTTTGCTATGATGTATGTTTTACCCCGAGCAGATCAAATATTTTCTTTGATTTTTTGATTTAATCATGTTCAAATCTGGGACCATGTGTAGCCTATGCTGCGTTGGTCAAATTACATTTCTTGGCCATTTGGATTATTGATAGTTTGAGACCAAAATTGACGCCTTTTGAACAGTTGTATGTTTAGCGGGACATCTCTGGTCCCAGATGGGTAGTAGAAATCCACGTGCCCAAGGGGTACCAACGACAATGCCATATACTGTATATCTAGGCCTATATGAATAAAATAATGTATTATCTATTTCAGTATATGTACTAGCCTAACTGGGTGAAGGAGAGGGAGAAAGTTTTTAAATTGAGGGGAAAGTTGAGAAAAAAACAGGCATATCAGAGAGATATACACAGACAGCCACATTTTGCGTCTTAGTGGACTGTAAGCAGAGCTTGTAAGTAAGGGCCTTATTATTGTCAGAGTCAATTACAGGTCGAAGGTAAATCATTAGCAGAAATCCCCTAGGCAGTACAAAACCGCATTTAATAGAAAGAAAGCTTATATAAATGTAAAGAAATTATTCTGTCTTCTTGGATAGCTTTAGATTGTTAAATAATCCATTCTGAAGCGGAAAACACATTCACTGTTTTTCATATGCAGAATAGTTAAGCTTATTGCCTTTCATCATTAGAAAGACACTCCAAGGTGGTGCATTTATGTAAATAGGTGCATGATTGAGTGTCAACCACACTCCAAGGGCTAACTGTCTGTTTCAAGTAGATTTGATCTGTGTTTGTTGAACTATAAACTCATTTCTTTCCCCTCATTACCCTGGCCTCCTCCAGCTAGATTGTTTTATGTGCTTTTATGGATGGTAAGAAATAAGGACATGAGAAGTCAAATTCTGTAATTTTCTGTAAAACATACTGTTGGGGAAGGGTACTCTGAGACAGTCTCTGAAGCGTTCCTTGGGCACCCGAGTGGTTCAGTCTAAGGCACTGCATCTCAGTGCTTGAGGCGTCACTACAGACACACTGGTTCAAATCCAGGCTGTTTCACAACCGGCTGTGATTGGGAGTCCCATAGGGCGGTGCACAATTAGCCCAGCGTCGTCTGGGTTTGGCCGGTGTAGGCCGTCATTGTAAATAAGAATTTGTTCTTAACTGACTTGCCTAGTTAAATAAAGGTAATAAAAATGGAGCTGCTGGACACTTTAGTGATAACAGATTAGGTAGACATTTCTGAGTCACAGCTCTGTCAGAAGAGGATAAAGGTGTCCGCATGCTTCCCAACCGGAAGAGTTTGTGCGTATATTATGAAGACGTTTTTTTTGTTTGTTTTCGGCTGTTCGGGCACACTGCATTTTTCTAGAGGCAAGGCAACGTTCGGAGCCGAAGTCTACGCCCCTTCGTCGGTGATTGGTCAACAGTAGGGATTCTTCCATAAAGTCTTTGTTGTCTTTCAATGAGAGACTCATTTTCATGCAAATTGTTTTTTTCATTGACAAATACTGCATCAAACATCCTGAGTTTGAGTTTGAGTTTTATTTACATGGACAGTGCACTTTAATCAACGTTTGAGGAAAAGTGACGGTTTTAGCCAGCCGGCTAATTTTCAACCGCAGTCCCTGGGCAGGTTATTGAAAACAATTACAATACAGACAAACAATGAGCAGTGAGCACATGCAGAGCAACATAGGACAAGCAACACGTAGCACAGTCAGAGAAATGGCACAAAATGCAACAAAACAAAATACATAAAAGCAGCAAAGTGGTTCCACACCTCACAAGCTACAGATAACATGGAAAGCGGCAATACACAGCTAGGAATTATGTTCACAAGTCTGATTGACCTTTATCCATGTCTTTCTGTTTTTTTTGTGAAGGTTCGATAGGTGGTGCAGTTGCATGTGTCTAATGGCAGTGTGTTCCAGACATGGGAAGCTCTCACAAAGAAACCAGATTGACTAAATGTGCTTTTCTGTAAGGGAACTATTACAGTCACCTCTCATGGCAGACCTTGTGGATCTGCTGCCATGGGTTTGGGTTTTCTGTTTGACTAAAAGTACTAAGTGGAGGGGAAGCCAGACCATTTAGGATCTTGAATATTGCACAAGATTTTGTGCATGCTTTCTGAGGACGTAACAGTGATGATGGCTATTGGGCTTTCTATCAAGCACTTTGAGAGCCTGTTTGTATACAGACTGAATGGGTTTTAATGTTGTACAACAAGCTTGGGCCCAACTAGTCAAGCAGTATGCTAAGTGGGGGAGTATCATAGCATTGAAGTATAGTTTTGCTACCTCTGTAGTCAAACAATTTCATATGAATTGGAAATTAGATAGGTTGAATTTCGTTATTTGAGTTACCCTTTTTCACATGCTTTTTAAGAGAGATTGGAATCAAGTATTAGGCCAAGGTATAGTACTTAAAATCGTATATCACCTGGAGCTTCTCCCCTGATACATAGACATCTGGCTCAGAAGCATCAGTTTCCCTCTTTGTGTAGAAAATGCAGACTGTTTTTTTACCATTGAGATGCAAACATGAGTCACTGAGACACTTTGTAAGATGGACTATTACAGTGGTGAGTTCTTGTGCAGCTTGTTGTTTGCATGCACATATATCACTGTATCATCTGCATACATTTGAACTTCAGACCCAGTACAGACAGAAGGCAGACCATTAAATGTACAGGCTGAACAGGAGGGGCCCCAGTATTGACCCATGGGGCACGCCCACATCATAGCTGAGGGTGGGCGACAGCTCATTGCTCACTCTGACACACTGGGTTCTGCCTTCAAGGTATGATTTCATCCATCTCAGGGCATCGGGGGAAATGTTGAACTTGGACAGTTTTGTGATGAGAACATCGTGGAAATTCATACACAGGGATACTCAAAGTCAATCTTAAATGAATAATTGTTTATTGTCAGTGTGCAGGAGAGGTTCCAACCAACTCAATGCACCATATTACACATGTCAATCAGGAGCTCCACCTGGGCAGACCCAGAAGTTGTCTTATATACGACTATACACAGACAAGTTATATTTGCATGATTTAGCATAATTAATCATTACTGTTTTGTTTCATTCATGTGACCGACCAATACTGGTTCATAACATGTGACAGACCAACACCTCACAAGGCTTCTTTCTCTCTAAACTGAGTCCTTGAAACTGAGATATCTTTCATTCATTCTCAAAACAAGGTTCTGGGCGTACTGCCAAATTGCACCTACTGATAATGAGGATTTGTACAGTCAGCCACTTGCATGAACACAGAAATTGGTTATTAGAACAGCACATGAATAGAAGACAGAAATTAGTTATAAGAAAAGCACAAACATTCAAATTTCCATTGCAAGAACCTCATGGTTAACAGTATCAAAAGCTTTCCTTAGGTTTAGAAACACAGCCCCAACAACGCCCCCTTTGCCCATCTTGGACTTCACATTTTCCAGAATAAAGCAGTTGGCCGTTTCTGTGGAGTGTTTTGCTCAGAAGCCAAACTGCATGCCGGGTAATGTGAAGGGACTGTTTTTGAGGTGGGCAATCAGTTGCTCTGCTACACTTTTCAGCAACCTTCGAGGTAGTACACTAATGGGCCTGTAGTTACTCATGTCAGCAGGGTCACCTGATTAGCCTTCCCTGTAGCTCAGTTGGTAGAGCATGGTGTTTGCAACACCAGGGTTGTGGGTTTGATTACCACAGGGGGCCAGCACAGAAAAAAAAAAATGTATGAAATGTATGCATTCACTACTGTAAGTCGCTCTGGATAAGAGTGTCTGCTAAATGACGTAAAATGTTAAAGATGGATGTTATTATGGCTGACTTCCAGACCCTTGGAACCCCCCCCCCCCCTTTAGTGAGCTAATCACCTTGTTCACCTCTGACTCAGAAACCTCCCTTATGATGAAGACAGGTTGAGAATCATTCACTGGCGCTGAGCCCAAGAAACCAGTGGAGGGGCTCTGTGTCAGTACCTTGACAGTCAACAAAGTAGGAATTGAAGGCTGTTGCCAGTTCGACTGCATCCTGTCATTCACATCGATTTCTAGTCTTTTTGCAGTGTTACTATGGTCTTTCCCTGTTAACTTTAGATTCTCCCAGATCAATTTATAATTTCCCTCTAATTTGGACTTTAGGGCTGTTTTTAGAGCATGATCTCTTTCTTTCATCAGTTTCCAGATTTCTCCATTTAACCAAGGAAGAGTGAACTTTTGGCCAGGTTTGGATTAGATTTTCTTTAGGAAGACATTTATTGTAGTTTGGATTGTGGATAGACAAGCCTGACTATCAGCTTCCACATAATTTGTATAGGACAAGAGATCATTCCAGTTAATTCCCTTAATTATGTTTTCAAAATGATTTAATTCACTCTTAGGTATTCTGAGCTGATCAGGCTTTCTAACAGTAGAGAGGTTAAACCTGTACTTAGAAAGCTTTCTGGCTATGAGTGTCAGATTATGATCAGACAGCCCAGTTACCATATTGAGTGATTTAGTCACTCTTTCTGGTTTATTACTGAACACCAGATGTGTTTTAGTCACCCTGGTTGGCCCTTTAACTAGCTGTGTGAGTTCAAAGGTATTAGTGATCCGTTTGAGGGATTTCCTACAAAGACTTGTCTTCATAATGAATGTTAAAATCTCACATTAAGATACCTCTTTCCCAAAATCACATTCCCTAAGCATGTTATTAAACTGATTAAAAAAAAACCCACTTTTGGTGGAAGGTGGTGCGTACATTCCAATAAGGGTAGAAGACATTTGGGGAGACAGTGTAACGTTTAGGCCAATACATAGTTCATTATCACGTTATCAATTTGTTTACATCGGATATGTTCTTTAATATAAATCAGACCTCCTCCTCTTCCTTCAATCCTATCTCTCCTGATAACATTGTAGCCAGGCACAATCAAAGCAGCAGATGGAGCCATGTCTCTGAAAGGCAGCGGAAGTCTGTGAGAAGATGTTGAATTTTATCACTTTTTGGAATGTCATTGCGAATTTTCAAGTGACCCCCTAGTAGTCGCTTGGAATTAGCTTGTGGGTCCCAGAAGACTCAAGCATGATTTACACATTGAAAAAAGTAGTTTGGTTGTACAATTAACTATCCCTTGCGCTTGCACTGGATGCGGGGAACTATTTAAAACATTTTGCGTGCCAGAAGCAGAGTCGGAGATAGGGCTGTGGCGGTCACGAAATTTCGTCAGCCGGTGATTGTCAAGCAAATAACTGTCAGTCTCAGTTTAATTAACAAACATATTTAGCTCTCCTGGCTTCCACACACACACACACACACACCTTTGGAACATCTACATTTTAAAAAGTCTAATAAATCCATGTAATATAGCCTACGCCTTCACAATAAATCCATTATTTATTGTAGACATGTCTAAAGAAGCATGATATGAAGAACATCTAGTCTATTTCAGAAGAACAGAATAGCATACTCTGAGTTGTCCTTATGTTAGATCCTGATCTGGCTATGCCAAATGGCTGTGGGCTACACTACTTCATTTAGCAGGATTCTGTGGCATTATTTTATATTATGAAGAAAACAATTGAACAAATGTAACGGGCGTCATATAGAGGGGACCAAAACGCAGCATGTTGAGTGCTCATGATGATATTTATTAACTCAAAACACTAATGACAAACGGAAACGATCAACTTACAGTTCTGTCAGGTACAGAGACTAAACAGAATGCAACTGCACACAAACACAGGTGGAAAAAAACCCTACTTAAATATGATCTCCAATTAGAGGCAACGAGGACCAGCTGCCTCCAATTGGAGATCAACCCCCCCAAAAAAACACATAGAAATAGAAACCTAGAATTAAACCTAGAAATAGAAAACATAGAAAACCACCCAAAAACACCCCCTGTCACACCCTGACCTACTCTACTATAGAAAATGACCTCTTACAAGGGTCAGGACGTGACAACAAAGCTGAATAAAATATAAATATTTCCTCCAAATGATTTGAGGGAGTGTGCACATGCGGCTATTCAGTGTTGAAAAGTTAACAAAGAAATAGGTACTCCTATATGCTTCATTTAGAGTTAAGGTAACTTTAGTTGTTCTACAAACGTTGGGCTTTATGTTTAGATTTTTTATACATTGCAAGGCTGCATGATGTGACTAATGATGATTTGAAAAAAGTCGCTTGAAAGGCATGAGCTATGCTCAGTTTTTTTGCGCAGGTTGTACACCCTTCATTAGTCTCTCATTCACAATTTGACAAGCACTTGATAATGCCTTTGTGGCTGTAATGCACCCCTAGAAAATACATACCTTTTGCAGCCAGTGGCCGTTGTGCGCTTAAGCACCCCTCACTCACATGGCTCTCCATCACTTGATCGGGTCTTTCTCACAGGCTACAAGTGAAGACAGACACATCGTGGGCGCAACTGTGCGCATTCTTATCCAATTCGGAGGTGCATATTGAAGATATTGGAAGAACTGTCCACATTTACTTTGTCAGCCAACAAGATGAGTAGGCCTAACGAACAGCAAAAGCACTAGCCTATGTCAATCTACTATCACCCATAGTACAAAAGTCAACCTATTCTATTCTGTGCGATAAATAAATATTTCAAACATAGTCTTGGACAGTTGTGGGATGCAATAGATCCCAAATTAATACAACCACTAGCATCAAAAAAACTTTTTTAAGCAATGTGGCTGACGTAGCAGATCAGAACATTTACCTTAAAATGTTGATAGACTATTAGGCTATTTCTTCACATTATAAGTACAGCAATGCGCACATGGCAGTAGGTTATAAGCACAAATGTTCCATGAGCGGGAAAACACCATTATCAAAATTGAGTGCATTTTTATGGTGAAAATTATCTTCCCCAAACTTGAAACTCAAGCTCTGCTTATGTATGCCAGTTAGGCACTAAACCCCTTGTAAAGCGGATTCATGTGCTTAATTTTAAGAATGTATTATTTGGCCACTTTTGTTGTGATTACAAACCTTATCAAAACATATAGGCCTATGGGTTAGGCTACATGAGGTGGGCGACTATCATTTCAAAAAGTCGCACAAATAAAAGCCAGTTTATGCTGGGCATAATTCACAAGTGATAGGCTAATCAGACTATTCTTGATTTAATCTTGTCATATACGTGTTAAATTTGTTTTAATTTAGAATGGATCATTATCATGCACCTGTCTCAAAACAGGGGCAGCGGGGAAAATTAAGGTCTTCTATGCACTTAAATAGCGAATGGAGGACGCTTTTCCCGTGGTTCATTTTCATGCCAGCCAGGTAGGCTATACTCCTGTTGTAAAGATAAACAATGTGCTTAATATTAGGAAAACATTTAGAAATAAATATAGTAGGCCTAGCCTATAGAAAGCTGATGGGATCCTCCTCTGTTTAGTAGAGGCCATCACTCTGTTTTCTCATGTATTTGCATAGCCTATAGAAATGTTGCACAAAATGAGCTCATGGGTTCTCATGAAGTGTTTGATTAGATTTTCGAAAACATTTGCATTGATGTCAGAGTGATTAGAGAGACAATAGAGTTCTGAGTACCAGGCAGTTAGCAAGTTTGGTAGGCTACTAATGACCATCAGCAGCATCAGAGCTTAGAGAAGCCTAATTACCGTTACTAAACGGTCACGTGGAATTTGACTGCCTTCATGACTCCTGACCACCGGTGTGGCGGTAATACAGTCACCGCAACAGACCTAGTTGGGGATCACGTATAGCGACTTGGATATTTTTGGGGAGTCAAATTTCATCTTGGAGCCGGTGACTCGAGAGAAATCATGGGAGAAATCATAGCACTCACCCACTTCCGCCACGGCGGTGATTTGAGGACGCAGCCATCCACTGCTTTCCACTCGGTGGTGTTAGGCCCAGGATTGACGTGCACATCCCCGGAGAGCAGGAGGGTGGTGAACAGGTAGTTTAGCAGTTTCCAATATATGTTGGACTTGTGTTTGTTACTCCTAACCGATTCAGTAGAATAGGGAGCGAGGTACACCTGGCCATTATTCAGAACATTATGATACAGTATGCTGTGTACTGTCCGCTTCCATGGAACGGTGAACCAATGTGTTTGTCTGGGATGTTGGCATTCCTCGACAGTAGATTGGTTGTCTCATCCCAGCAAGGACTCACTGAGATTATCAGTAGAGCAGCTATATAACTGACAATCGTGGCAATGTACTGGAGATAAAACACAATTGTACTTTAAATCTTTGCAAGAATTACTTGGCTGGAGTCGGCGTACACCTGATGATTTAGATAAAATAACAGCATCTGGAGGAGAAGCGGCACCTGCCGCACCACCCTCCGTTCGGTCTGCCATTGTGTGTGGGACGATGAGATGGAAGCAAACTCCATCTCATGTGCACTGCAGAAACATGCTAACCAAACAGTGCTAGGTGCCTGTGCACTTGTGACTTTGAGAGAGTAAACCTTTAAAAAAAAGGTATTCTTCTTAGTTAGATGTAAAATTGCACGATCTCAGATCTCCTTGGCAAAAACGTGAAAATGAATGACAGATTTCTTGAGTTATTTCAGGTTCATTCTGACTATTTTGAGGAAGGGTATACTGGCTACTCCTTTAAAAGACCTTCACTTGAAAAACTAGAAAAAAGCGGCAATAGTACTGTTTGTCCATTTAGAGACGCTGTAGTGAGTATACACTTCCTCAAAATAGTCGAGGAGGTCTTAGTCATGCAATTTTACATCTAACTAAGATGTTTGGTGCAGTATTTCATTCATTTCACAGCACTTTGTGACGTCAGCTGATGTAAAAAGGGCTTTATAAATACATTTGATTGATTGATTTCTCATTGAATGACAACAAAGACTTTACTGAAGAATCCCTACCTGTCACGTCCTGACCAGTAAAGGGGTCTATTTGTTATTTGTAGTTTGGTCAGGACGTGGCAGAGGGTATTTGTTTTCATGGTTTTGTGTATGTGTTTAGATAGAGGGATATTTTGTGAAGAGTGTTTCTGGGGTTTATTGGTGTAAGTGTCGATGTAGAGGGGGTAGTTGATTTAGGTGGTTCGGAGTGTGCGTGTATTGTAGAGGGGTATTTGATTTATGTGTTCCGGGGTGTTGGGTATGTTCTTGTGTTTGTATTTCTAAGGGGCTGTTCTAGTTTTGTATTTCTGTGTTGGCCTGGTATGACTCTCAATCAGGAACAGCTGTACATCCTTGTTGCTGATTGAGAGTCATACCAGGCCAACACAGAAAATACTTAGGTCGCCTGTTTTCACCTGTTAGTTTGTGGGAGATTGTGCTGTGTATAGCTTTGTGCCTTACCGGCCTGGTATTCGTCGTCGTCGTCGTCGTTGTGTATACGTGTTTGTTTTGGATTTTTCCTTCTTTGTCCATAATAAAGAAGATGAGTGTACATATTCCCGCTGCATTTTGGTCCTCTCCTTACGACAACCGTAACACTACCGTTGACCAATTACCGACGAAGGGGCGTAGACTTCAGCTACCAACTTCGGCTTGCCTCAAGAAAAAAATGTAGTGTGCCCGAACAGCTTAAAAAACCCTTACCGAAGTCCAAAAAAAAAAAACTGCACAAAATGTTGTCATTTTATATGAACAAACTCTTCCAAAACGTTTCGGTTGGGAAGCATGCGGACGCCTTTAAGATTAGCCAATCAGAATTCTCTTCAACCATATTAAAACTGTAATGCAGAGAAACCAGAACCAACTACTCAGTTTTACATATTAAAGATGTCAACAAGAGACATTAAAACTGTGACATAAAGGGAGGAAATTATGCGATCATGCATTGTGCTGTAAATAATATCCCCATTTTATCCAATCAGTCTTAATACAGTATGTGTGATTGAATTATGTTTGTCTGAGGGTGATGCATAGGCCTCGCCTAATTGTGCATTGGAGTATAGCCAGTGTCTTCAGTTTTGTGTTTATCATGAAAGCGCTCATGCATGCAGTCAGTGTGTGTAGGAGTTGCCTAGCTGTTTCCCCCGCCTGGCCGTCTCTTGGGTTCCCTGGGGATCCCCGGGGAGCTGATTAGCGTGCCAGTGTGATGGAGAGGTCAGCGCGGCACCAGGTGTGTAACTGGGAAAGGATGACCCATAATGGACGTCTGGGGCAGGGGGCCCATTAAACTTATATGAGATGAGGAAACCAGATAGTGTTATATGGATGAGATTCTTTTTACATTGATTACGGTTTCACTTCCCAGGTGGTGAGACAATGCCTATTATCAACGTACAAGATAAATGAGAAGGAGAGGAAGGAAGGGGCCATTTAATGATGGATTACTAGTCTACTACTACAACTACTACTACTATGTTTTGTATTTTTTATTGAAATTTTAGGGAATTGTGTGGTTAGTGTGATTGTAAAACAGAAGTGCACCTTTTGACATAAATAGTAGGCCATTGAACAAGTGAATAGCCTGGTTGGACAATAAAAATATATTTCTTCACACTTTGCCTTGCAGGTGCTCTAAACCTTTTTATTGGTACAGTAAACGCTTGTCATTACCCACAGCTCCTTGCTCTTTCAGCACAACCACATCTGCTATCATTAAGTGTTTTAGCGCAGAGGATTTAAGGTGTTTCGCCTATATTAATATAGCAGCGACAGGCCACCACTCCAAAAAATATTTGAAAAAACATACAATTACTAAAACCAGATAAAGTATGTAAAAAGATAATGGAGCTATACATTTTTTCCACATTTTCTTACGTTACAGGCTTATTCTAAAATGGGTTAAATAAAAAAAAATCCTCTTCAATCTACATACAATACCCCATAATGACAAAGTGAAAACAGTTATTTTTTGTAAGGTCCCATAGTTGACAGTGCATGTAAAAGCAAAAACCAAGCCATGAGGTTGAAGGAATTGTCTGTAAAGCTCCAAGAAAGGTTCCAAATTTCTGTAGCATTGAAGGTCCCCAAGAACAGTGGCCTCAATCATTCTTAAATGGAAGAAATTTGCAACCACCGACTCTTCCTAGAGCTGGCCGCCCAGCCAAACTGAACAATCGGGGTAGAAGGGCCTTGGTCAGGGAGGTGACCAAGAACCCAATGGTCATACTGACAGAGCCCCAGAGTTCCTCTGTGGAGATGGGAGAACCTTCCAGAAGGACAAACATCTCTGCAGCACTCCACCAATCAGGCCTTTATGGTAGAGTGGCCAGACGGAAGCCACTCCTCAGTAAAAGGCACATGACAGCCCACATGGAGTTTGCCAAAAGGTACCTAAAGGACTCAGGCCATGAGAAATAAGATTCTCTGGTCTGATGAAACCAAGATTGAACTATTTGGCCTGAATGTCAAGCTTGTCTTCTGGAGTAAACCTTGCACCATCCCTACGGTGAAGCATGGTGGTGGAAGCATCATGCTGTGGGGATATTTTTCAGCGGCCGGGACTGGGAGACTAGTCAGGATTGAGGGAAAGATGAACGGAGCAAAGTACAGAGAGATACTTGATGAAAACCTTCTCCAGAGTGCTCAGGACCTCAGACTGGGGAGAAGGTTCACCTTTCAACAGGACAACAACACTAAGCACACAGCCAAGACAATGCAGGAGTGGCTTCGGGACAAGTCTCTAAATGCCCTTGAGTGGCCCAGCCAGATTCCGAACATCTCTGGAGAGACCTGAAAATAGCTGTGCAGCAACGCTCCCCATTCAACCTGACAGAGCGTGAGAGTATCTGCAGAGAAGAATGGGAGAAACTCCCCAAATACAGCTGTGCTAAGCATGTAGCGTCATACCCAAGAAGACTCAAGGCTGTAATTGTTGCCAAAGGTGCTTCAACAAAGTACTGAGTAAAGGGTCTGAATACTTATGTAAATGTGATCTTTTTTTTATACATTTGCACACAAAAAAATTAAAAACCTGTTTTTGCTTTGTCATTATGGGGTATTGTGTGTAAATTGTTGAGTAAAATGTATTTAATATTTTTTTTAAATAAGGCTGTAACGTAAAAAAAGTGGAAAAAGTATACTTAACAAAAATATATACGCAACATGCAACAATTTCAAGTTATAGTTCATTTAAGGTAATCAGCCAATTGAAATAAATTCATTAGGCCCTAATATATGGATTTCACATGACTGGGAATACAGATAGGCATGTTGTTCACAGATACCTTAAATAAAAGGGTAGGAGGGGTGGATCAGAAAATCAGTCAGTACACGGTGCGAACACCATTTGCCTCATGCAGTGCGACATCTCCTTCGCATAGAGTTGATCAGGTGGTTGACTGGCCTGTGGAATGTTGTCCAACTGCTCTTCAATGGCTGTGCGAAGTTGCTGGATATTGGCGGGAACTCAAATCAAATCAAATCAAATTTATTTATATAGCCCTTCGTACATCAGCTGAAATCTCAAAGTGCTGTACAGAAACCCAGCCTAAAACCCCAAACAGCAAGCAATGCATGTGAAAGAAGCACGGTGGCTGGGAAAAACTCCCTAGGAAAAACTCCTGAGAAAGGCCAAAAACCTAGGAAGAAACCTAGAGAGGAACCAGGCTATGAGGGGTGGCCAGTCCTCTTCTGGCTGTGCCGGGTGGATATTATAACAGAACATGGTCAAGATGTTAAAATGTTCGTAAATGACCAGCATGGTCAAATAATAATAATCATAGTAATTGTCGAGGGTGCAACAAGCACGTCCGGTGAACAGGTCAGGGCTCCGTAGCCGCAGGCAGAACAGTTGAAACTGGAGCAGCAGCATGGCCAGGTGGACTGGGGACAGCAAGGAGTCATCATGCCAGGTAGTCCTAGGGCTCAGGTCCTCCGAGAGAAAGAAAGAAAGAAAGAAAGAGAGAATTAGAGAGAGCATATTTACATTCACACAGGACACCGGATAAGACAAGAGAATACTCCAGATGTAACAGACTGACCCTAGCCCCCCGACACATAAACTACTGCAGCATAAATACTGGAGGCTGAGACAGGAGGGATCAGAAGACACTGTGGCCCCATCCGATGATACCCCCGGACAGGACCAAACAGGCAGGATATAACCCCACCCACTTTGCCAAAGCACAGCCCCCACACCACTAGAGGGATATCTACAACCACCAACTTACCGTCCGAAGACAAGGCCGAGTATAGCCCACAAAGATGTCCGCCACGGCACAACCCAAGGGGGGGGCGCCAACCCAGACAGGAAGACCACGTCAGTGGCTCAACCTACTCAAGTGACGCACCCCTCCCATGGACGGCATGGAAGAACACCAGTAAGTCAGTGACTCAGCCCCTGTAAAAGGGTTAGAGGCAGAGAATCCCAGTGGGAAGAGGGGAACCGACAAGGCAGAGACAGCAAGGGCGGTTCGTTGCTCCAGCCTTTCCGTTCACCTTCACACTCCTGGGCCAGACTATACTTAATCATAGGACCTACTGAAGAGATAAGTCTTCAGTAAAGACTTAAAGGTTGAGACTGAGTCTGCGTCTCTCACATGGGTAGGCAGACCATTCCATAAAAATGGAGCTCTATAGGAGAAAGCCCTACCTCCAGCCGTTTGCTTAGAAATTCTAGGGACAATTAGGAGGCCTGCGTCTTGTGACCGTAGCGTACGTGTAGGTATGTACGGCAGGACCAAATCGGAAAGATAGGTAGGAGCAAGCCCATGTAATGCTTTGTAGGTTAGCAGTAAAACCTTGAAATCAGCCCTTGCCTTAACAGGAAGCCAGTGTAGGGAAGCTAGCACTGGAGTAATATGATCAAATTTTTTGGTTCTAGTCAGGATTCTAGCAGCCGTATTTAGCACTAACTGAAGTTTGTTTAGTGCTTTATCCGGGTAGCCGGAAAGTAGAGCATTGCAGTAGTCGAGCCTAGAAGTAACAAAAGCATGGATTAATTTTTCTGCGTCATTTTTGGACAGAAAGTTTCTGATTTTTGAACTGGCACACTGTCGTACACGCCAACTCAGAGCATGCCAAACATGCTCAATGGGTGACATGTCTGGTGAGTATGCAGGCCATGGAAGAACTGGGACATTTTCAGCTTCCAGGAATGGTGTACAGATCCTTGCGGCATGGGGGGCCGTGCATTATCAAGCTGAAACACGAGGTGACGGCGGCAGATGAATGGCACGACAATGGGCCTCAGGATCTCGTCACGGTATCTCTTTGCATTTAAATTGCCATCGATAAAATGCAATTGTGCTCATTGTCCGTAGCTTATGCCTGCCCATAACCCCACCGCCACCATAGGGCTCTCTATTTACAGTGTTGACATTAGCAAACCACTCGCCCACACGATGCCATATACATGGTCTGCGGTTGTGAGGCCGGTTGGACGTAGTGCCAAATTCTCTAAAATGAGGTTAGAGGCGGCCTATGGTTGAGAAATGAACATTACATTCTCTGTCAACAGCTCTGGTGGACATTCCTGCAGTCAGCATGCCAGTTGCACGCTCCCTCAAAACTTGAGACATCTGTGGCATTGTGTTGTGTGACGAAACTGCACATTTTAGAGTGGCCTTTTGTTGTCCCCAGCACAAGGTACACCTGTGTAATGACCATGCTGTTTAATAAACTTATTGATATGCCACACCAGTCAAGTGGATGGATTATCTTGGCAAAGGAGAAATGCTCACTAACAGGGATGTAAACAAATTTGTGCAAAAAATTTGAGATAAATCATATTTTTTCTGCCAATGGAACATTTCTGGGATATTTCAGGTCATGAAACCAAAACTTTGCATGTAGTGTTTATATTTTTGTTCAGTGTATTTTCTAATATGATTATCTTTGAGAACTAACAATCACCAAAATAAAACAGACAGTCATGACATGGGGCCACCATTGATTTAGTTATGTTTCAGTCACTCACATAGCATGAAGAACACGGCATAAGCCTTGGAAAAATGTGTAGAAATTAGCTTTGAAACAGCAACATTGAGTCTCTGCGGCCAAGAGGTCCTTTAAAAACAATGTGGGTCTGAGATGGTCCCCCCCCACCCCACGCTGCTGAAACATATTGATGTTTGGTCCTTCTTTTCAGAGGCAGGCTGAAAGGAGATGCTCCAAACAAAGCAGTGGTAGTGGGGGGAGTAAGTCTTCTCTTCAGGCTGCGCCTCAGCCTTCATTTCACACAAACATTTGTTAGCCCTCTGCAGCTGGAGACTGGGTGACAAGGCTGGCAGGCCCTTTGCTGTGCACTTGCTAGTGTGTGTGTGTGTGTGTGTGTGTGTGTGTGTGTGTGTGTGTGTGTGTGTGTGTGTGTGTGTGTGTGTGTGTGTGTAGAGGGGCATTTCCATATAAACGAACCCGTGAGCCCCAACGTGAAGTTCATAGGAGCGTGTCAAATGAAAGCTAAGAGTCTCTTTTAGGGAAATAAATATATATCGACAATTTTCCATCATACATTTTTTTTTAAATAAGCAAAGGCTTTGATTTCTGGTCAAACAGATGGAAAGCAGGTCTTTGAAATACATCAAAACATAATAATGCTGAAGTAAATCCCCTTGCCCAAAAATATCACTTATTTTTAGTTGGAGAAATCATTTGCCTTCTGAACTGTAAGTTTAAGAAAAATTGCTTTGTAATTCTATTACCAAAACTCCACATATCTTTAAGATATTTTCTAATTTCTCTCCCTCATGAGGGAGGATAATGAAAGTTTATATAAGTAAGCAGTAAAGGTAGACCTACCAATTAGTTAGTGTTTTTACTGATATAAAGTTTGGTAATGAATTATTTGTTTTTTTTATTGCTTTGGTACTGGTACTATTTTCACAAGTATGTGGTACATTTTCACAACTTTTAGCACAAAACTGGTCCCACTTGAAACGCAGCCATTCTTTCATCCAAAACCTGTCATTTTGTGCATTCATTTGGATGTAAACATCTCATCACACAACCATTTGATTCAAAATATAAGTTTATTGGGAAATGTAATAGAACATTGGTTTAATCACCAAAACACAGCTTAATATATTTTCAATTTAGTCATATTAACTACCAGTTAGTTATCCAATAGCATATAATGCAAGATACAAGTTTCAAATCGCCCTTAGAAATCCTGAAAGTAGGATGCTACAGTACTGTAAATTACAGCAGATTACAGTTTTAGGCAATACGCTTACATTACCCAACAAAATTGACAGAAAATCTATAATTTCCATAATATATACCCAATGTGTAATCAATATCTTTTTTTCAGATATATTTGCCACATACAGTAGGTCTACTGTCTAATCAAATGTAATGCACGCATTCATTTGCGTCACGCCTGTCTTGAGCATTTGGCCATAAATTCTCATCCACATCACAGTGAATGTCCTCATTCACTACTTAATGAGCTGATGATGGCGCCGGAGGAGATGGCTGCCATTTTACGTGCTCCTAACCAATTGTGCTATTGTGTGTGTTTTCGCATTATTTGTAACCTATTTTGTTCATAATGTTTCTGCCACCGTCTCTAATGACCAAAAAGAGCTTCTGGATATCAGAACAGCAATTACTCACCTCGTACTAGACAAAAAATGTTCTTTAACGAGTGGGACGCAAAGGATTTACTTCAGGCACCCGATAAGGCCCAAATCCCTGTAATTCGTATGAAGAAGAGACGGAGATATTGGGGACGTAGGTCGGGGTGCCTTGTAAGGATCCGACGGCAATTGAGTAATCCCCGTCTACCATCAGACCTATTACCCAACGTGCAATCATTGGATAACTAAATGGATGAGCTCAGATCAAGACAATCCTACCAACAGGACATTGAAAACAGTAATAGCTTGTGTTTTACCGAGTTGTGGCTGAACGACGACATGGATAACATACAGCTGGCGGGGTTTTCAGTCCACCGGCAAGATAGAACAGCTGCCTACGGTAAGACAAGGGGTGGCGGTCTCTGTCTATTAGTAAATAACAGCCGGTGGACACAATCTAATATTAAGGAAGTCTCAAGGTTTTGCTCGCCTGAGGTAGAGTATCTCATGAAAAGCTGTAGACCACACTATTTACCAAGAGTTTCTATATTTTTCGCCACATTCTTCATTTATTTACCACCACAAACTGATGCTGGCACTAAGAGGGCACTCAACAAGCTGTAAAAGGCCATAAGCAAACACGAAAATGCTCATCCAGAGGCGGTGTGCCTAGTGGCCGGGGACTTTAATGCAGGGAAACTTAAATCTGTTTTACCTCATTTCTACCAGCATGTCACATGCAACCAGAGGAGAAAAAAAACACTCTAGACCACCTTTACTTCAACACCTTTGGGATGAATTGGAACACCGACTGCGAGCCAGGCCTATTTGCACATCAGTGCCCGACCTCCCTATTGCTCTTGTGGCAGAATGGAAGCAAGTCCCTGTAGCAATGTTCCAACATCTAGTGGAAAGCCTTCCCAGAAGAGTGGAGGCTGTTATAGCAGCAAAGGGGGGGGATCAACTCCATATTAATGCCCATGATTTGGGAATTAGATGTTCGACAAGCAGGTGTCCACATACTTTTGGTCATGTAGTGTATACTTGTGATGGTTCACAGTAGCATCACTCACAATCACCCTTTAAAAATGTATTTTTACAGTATAGTTCCAATATGATGTTGTGAAATAGCATGTGCATAAAATAGTATCAGTAATACAGTATATAGTGTTGTACTTGAACATACTCGGCCCTCAGTTGTTTCACCCGGTCGTTGTTTCTCTCAAAAAGCACCGGGTAAATGGGTTTCATAGATTCCTGGTGTCTCTTCAAAAGGCGGGTGAATGTTGGTAGGTTGATGGATGCCACGTTGGCAAAGGTGTCATCGTTCTCCCCAATGGCCTGCTTTATTTCGGACAGCCGTATGTCATTCCTGGCCCTCATTATTTCCACCACTGCCCACTCCTGCTGGTCGTTCAGCACACGGCCACAGACACCACCATGGGGTCTTCTGTCAATTCTGAGGGTAGAACAGAGTATACTGTCAATAGATCATACTGTAACATGTTTTGTGAATTGACATGCATTACAAATTTATTTACTGTAAATGAAATGGTAAAGCATAGTGCATATCCTTCAGACTTACCAGTTTTCTTGGCGAAATGTTCTCAAGATTGAATGTATCTTTTCAGAATGGGGTGAACTCATTTGGCAGCCTCTGCAATGGTAAGGCCTCTGTTTACCACGTGGTCAACGACGCTGGTCCGGACTTCATTAGACAACAGTTCCCTGCCGTCTGCCTCCCCCTCTCTCTCTGATGTCCAACTCTTTGACGGGGCCCATGCCCACCTCTTTGACCTGATTGTTTGGGCCCATGCCCACCTCTCTGACGGGCCCCTTTTCCACTAGCTCTTTGATTTCGTCCTCTCCCTTGCTGTCTATCCTGCTCCGTGTTGAAAGAAATTGCAGGTGTTCACACACCCACTTTTATATGGTGGCCAATTGCGGTTACCACTATGTGAAATCAATTAGCAATAATGAGTAGTCATTATGTATGGTCATCATGTATCATACATGTCATTTCGATGTGTATACTTTACAAACACACATTCTATTTCTGTAGTTCTCAAAATCCATATATAGTAGACAAACCAGTGTAAAATCTGTAGCTTTTCTAAATGGTTAAGTGATTAACCATTAAGCACAGTTGGATTAAGTGATGGTCAAATGCATTTAAACAAATGAGAAGAGAATCATATGAAAAGTATTATGAGCATTGCATTGTGAAAGGCAATTACTTTATATGAAAGGAATTTCATATAAAGAAAGGTTACTGTGCGAGTGTTGTCTGTTGTACTTAGTCAATTGAAAATGTGCTTTAAAGTTTTTTTAAAACAGCCTTTTTGAAGATCTATTTTGATTTTTGTACTAAGAGTTGTGAACTTTGACCACATACTTGTGAAAATAGTACCAAAGCGATAAAAAAACTGTAAGTGATTAAAACTTAGTAACAGAATTACTGCAATTGAATTGGCCACAATGGTAAATCACAGTAGATAGAAAGGACATGCTACTGTCCTCCCTTCCACTGGCATACTGTTATGTTCAGCTCATCATTTTTTTTCTTCGGCTTTCTGTCGTCTGGTGGTCAAAGCAAGACTGAAAACAGTCTGGACAACACCTCCCTCTCATTCTCTCTCACTGCCACTCTCTGTTCTCTCTCTCTCTCCAGTTAATGTCACCTCTCCTGGCTCTTACTGACACCTACCCTCTTTCCATTTACTGTAACAAGCATCCTCACCCACTGAGCACCGACCGACACCGGACGTCCATGGACGTTGAAAAGTAGTTGAAATTTGGTCAGTTGACCCTGGCCGGAGCCAATCTGAACCAATCATAGACGTCTATGTTTCACAAGTTTGGATAGTTCAGTACAGTAGAGCACACTAGAGTATAGTACAGTATGATGTACTGTATTGTTCTGTACCCTAACTCTACAGAACCTATCTTATTGTATGTACTCTACTGTACTCTACTGAACTGTGCTATGCTGTACTGTACTTTACTCCACTGTACTCTACGTTGCTGTACCGTGATTTCCAAACTTATGAAACATATTTGTCTATGATTGTTTCAGATTTGGTCTGGTCCGGACCAACCAAATGTGGTTTTGTTTGGAGCGGAGTTCATTACAATAATAGCCAGTGTGTAGGCTAATATCCAAATATGCAAAATAAGGATATTGCATATTTCTACCTTTGTGTGCCTATTCAGGAAACATCACCATAAAGAGAATGATATTCATATCCATACTTATGCATTTCTGTATAGTACAGATCAGGGACCTATGATATAATTCCATTACCGTAATTCCGTTACTGAATGTAAATCCACTTCACCTACTCTAGTTCAATAACCAAAATATTTGTTTCCAACTCAAAGTGTAATGTCATAGCTGACACTCCATTCTTTCTGCAGACATCTTTAAAACTTAATCGGAGCAGATACAGATGTAGGATCTTAATTTCACTTCTTAATCACACTTGTTGCTGAGAATTTCCCTGCGCTACAGGAAATGAAAACTTGTAGTGAATGTGAGGTTTAAAAAGGCTTTTAAAGTTTGTAATTTCCACTTTAAAATGGCAGACTTGATTTGTCCTAACGGAAAATGTAGCAACCAATACAAAGAAATTCCATTAATTATAATATAATAATATAATAATTCACATTTTCTGTTGCTGCAGTATAATATTTCTGCTGTAGAAACTGGCTCAAATGAAGATCCTACATCTGTATTTAACAGAGTTTTTGGAAAAGGTGGTCACATAAAAAACGAAGGAGATTTTCTGTTACCAAACTTTGCACCTGCGCAGGTCTTCCAGTAAATGTGTTTTTGTAAAATTGTTTGTGTTCAAAGTAGTCCTTGTGCATAGAGTTATATGGTTTGTTAAACTTTGAAATCAATGGTTTTTGTCTGGCATACATTTTAAAGTGAGAAATCTGAGTCAAAGCGTAATTCCATTTCCGTGGAATTACCCAGACGGAAAGAGAGAGATTTGTGTTTGACTGGCCTCTCTCTGACTAACACAAGGGGCCTTTTCTGTTCGGTGGTCCAGGACAATGAATCCAAATCAGATGATTAGGATAACTAGATTGACCAGAGTCTAGAGTCTTTGGTCAGTACAGTATCTTCCCACAGCTGGAAGTGTGTGTATACTACTGTGGCAGCGCTGGTCTTGTGACAACATCCTAAACCTCACTTATTTATTGTCAATGTCTGCATATGAGGCTGAAATCTTGGCTTGCTATAGAGGTTACGACCCCTGGTAATACCTTTGATGTTGAGTGTCTTCGAAGTGCTGTTAGCGTTATCTCCAGTCTCACATCTGGCAGGCATCAGTCACACACAGAACAGCTTAATTATCACTGTCCAACTACCTCAGAGTAACAACAGCCCTGGAGTCTTTCCTCAAGGCTGACAATCACGAGTCGCCCAAAATAGACTTTTGGAATTGGGTCATTTGAAAGTATAGGATCTATATTTAGACTATTTAAACTATCTGACTATTTCGATTTTGTGATTAGTGATTACCATAAATCTCTGATTCAGAAATAAACTCCTTGATCTGTGTGTGTCAGAGGTTTCCAAGGCTCCACCCCTGGAGGAACCGGGGCTATGAGCTCTGAAATAGATCTTGGGATTAGCGAAAGGGTCAAAGTTTTGATTTAATCTCTCTCTTTCTCCTTATCTCTCTCTCTGCCCTCTCTTTCTCTCGGCCCTTTCTTTCTCTGCCCTCTTCTCTCTCTGCCCTCTCCTCTCTCTGCCCTCTCCTCTCTCTGCCCTCTCTCTCACTCTTTTTCTCTTTCTGTCTTTTGTCTCTCTCTCTGTTTCTGCCTCAGTTTGCTGGAAGTGGGGGTGGGGAAAGACAGATGGCTGAGTTTGACTAAATACTGGGGACTAGGGAGCCAATCCTGCTCTGGACTGAGTGCTTGTCTCAGTCATTGTCTAATCACGTCGCTGATCCCTGTTCTATACTCCGCTGGGGAACACCCCTACAGCATAAAACATGACCAAAGAAGCCACAGCTACAAGTTGTATTTCAGTCAAATGTAAAAAATAAAATAAAACAAATTATATGCGGCCAGAAAATGAAATAGATCACAATCCTTTGGGGTCAGACTCAGGAATCTTGTCTCTGCTTACTTCATTACAAACAACAAAGATGCTTGACCCAAGCAATAAGGGTCCCAGCCAAGCTGGCGGCTCACTGAGTTAGTGAAACTGGTCCAGCAGATGCCCTGAGACATAAAAAAAACAACACAAGCAAGGCCTTATTTTTCAATCCAGAGGCTCCTCTCATCTTGCTGTGGCTTCATGGCTTCTTATGTAACCCCCTCTGTCCCCATCGGCGCTAGCTCTGGAAGGTTTATGCAAGAGTAGAGGGAGATCTCTAGAGTAGAGCTACAGCTGGTCCAGAACACAAGAGGTTAAATCCCTGTGTGTTAGGCTAGTCTATGCCCCAGAGCATGCTAAAGAAAGATGTACTGTTGTTGTGGTGGATGGATGTGAGCTTAAACAAATGGAGGGAGAAAGTGCCCTCACTGATGGGAATGTTAGAGACAGCCGGCAGCGACTTAGAATGACAAGAGCACAAACACGTTCATTCTAGCGCGTTTGTTATAGGTCTCATTGTGTGGATGTAATGTGGTTGTTTGGACCGGCTCCATCCTGTGCTGTGTGGATGTAATGTTGTTGTTTGGACCGGCTCCATCCAGTGCTGTGCTGTGTGCATGTCTCAGGTGGAGGTGAGCATTGCTCTGACTCACTCTACAGTACAGTGTTGGCTGGCTCCCCGTACTGTTTCTGTTGCCAGGTGTCTGAAAACATTACGCTGGACTCCCTGGGGAATCGTTTGTTTCTGTCAACCAGAATAGCGGTTGTGGGTTTTCCTGACGTGCTTCATGGATATCAAGTGCTGTGCAGTTATTCAGGAGGTGTGCAGTTTTCGCCTCGCTTATCGTTCTTGGCTCCTACCAACTGACAACTGGCTGATTAAGTTCCATTGAAGATGAAGTGCTGGAAAATGAAGCCGATCTAGAGTTGTTAAAACACTTTAGACTTTTGGACTTTGGGCTAGGACTGGGCGATGTATCCTGTTCAAATCACGTCAAATGTTATTTGTCACATGCGCCAAATACAACGGTTGTAGACCTTACGGTGAAATGCTTACTTACAAGCCCTTAACCAACAATGCAGTTTTAAGAAAAATAAGTGTTAAAATAGGAAAAAAATAGGTAAGTAAAACATTTAAATTTAAATAAAAAATAATCAAAGAGAAGCAGTAAAATAACAATAGTGAGGCTATATACAGGGGGTACCGGTACAGAGTCAATGTGCAGGGGCACAGGTTAGTCGAGGTAATTGAGGTAATATGTAGCTAGAGTTAAAGTGACTATGCATAGATAATAAACTGAGAGTAGCAGCAGCGTAAAGGGGGGGGGGGGGGGTCAATGCAAATAGTCTGGGTAGCCATTTGATTAGCTGTTCAGGAGTCTTATGGCTTGGGGGTTGGGGGTAGAAGCTGTTAAGAAGCCTTTTGGACCTAGACTTGGTGCTCCGGTACAGCTTGCCGTGCAGTAGTAGGGAGAACAGTCTATGACTAGGGTTGCTGGAATTTTTAAGGCCTTCCTCTGACACCGCCTGGTATAGAGGTCCTGGATGGCAGCAAGCTTGGCCCCAGTGATGTACTGGGACGTACGCACTGCCCTCTGTAGTGCCTTGTTGTCGGAGGAACTTCAAGCTCTCAACCTGCTCCACTACAGCCCCATCGATGAGAATGGGGGCGTGCTCAGTCGTCCTTTTCCTGTAGTCCACGATAATTTCCTTTGTCTTGATCACGTTGAGGGAGAGGTTGTTATCCTGGCACCACACGGCCAGGTCTCTGACCTCCTCCCTATAGGCTGTCTCATCGTTGTCGGTTATCAGGCCTACCACTGTTGTGTCATCTGCAGACTTAATGATGGTGTTGGAGTCGTGCCTGGCCATGCAGTCATGAGTGAACAGGGAGTACAGGAGGGGACTGAGCACGCACCCCTGAGGGGCCCCCGTGTTGAGGATCAGCGTGGCAGATGTGTTGTTACCTACCCTTACCACCTGGGGGCGGCCCGTCAGGAAGTCCATGATCCAGTTGCAGAGGGAGGTGCTTAGTCCCAGGGTCCTTAGCTTATTGATGAGCTTAGAGGGAGCTATGGTGTTGAACACTGAGCTGTAGTCAATGAATAGCATTTTCACATAGGTGTTCCTTTTGTCCAGGTGGGAAAGGGCAGTGCAATAGAGATCGCATAATCTGTGGATATGTTGGGGCGGTATGCAAATTGAAATGGGTCTAGGGTATCTAGGATAATGGTGTTGATGTGATCCATGACCAGCCTTTCAAAGCACTTCATGGCTACATGGTCGGTAGTCATTTAGGCAGGTTAATTTAGTGTTCTTGGGCACAGAGACTATGGTGGTCTACTTGAAACATATTGGTATTATAGACTCAGTCAAGGACAGGTTGAAAATGTCAGTGAAGACACTTGCCAGTTGGTCAGCGCATGCTCGGAGTACACGTCCTGGTAATCCGTCTGGCCGTGTGGCCTTGTCTATGTTGACCTGTTTAAAGGTCTTACTCACATTGGGTACAGAGAGCATGATCACACTGTCGTCCGGAACAGCTGATGCTCTCATGCATGCTTCAGTGTTGCTTGCCTCGAAGCGAGCATAGAGGTAATTTAGCTCGTCTGATAGGCTCATGTCACTGGGCAGCTCTCGGTTGTGTTTCCCTTTGTAGTCTGTAATAATTTGCAAGCGTCAGAGCCAGTGTAGTACAATTCAATCTTAGTCCTGTATTGATGCTTTGCCTGTTTGATGGTTCGTCAGAGGGCATAGCGGGATTTGTTATAAGCTTCCGGGTTAGAGTCCCACTCCTTGAGCTTAGTGCGGATGTTGCCTGTAATCCATGACTTCTGGTTTTGGTACTGTGGGGATGACATCATCGATGCACTTATTGATGAAGCCAGTGACTGATGTGGTGTAATCCTCAATGCCAACGGAAGAATCTCAGAACAGTCCTGTAGCTTAGCATCTGCGTCATCTGACCACTTATTTATTGACCGAGTCACAGGTGCATCCTGCTTTAATTTTTGCTTGTAAGCAGGAATCAGGAGGATAGTGTTATGGTCAGATTTACCAAATGGAGGTCGAGGGAGAGCTTTGTACTCGTCTCTTTGTGTGGAGTAAAGGTGGTCTAGAGTTATTTTTCCTCTGGTTTTAAGGTACTTAGATTTCTACAATACCGTCTATAACAATATTTTGATACAGTGCTAAACAAATGAAAAGTTCTACAAATTGGACTACTTTACTGTCAGCTTTGTCCTAGTTTGGTTGAGTATGGAATGGAAAAAAGCCCATTAAAACCACTTAGAATTAATTTCTTGCAATCTTAGGGTCATGACGCAATACGGTCAAAAATGAGAAGAATATAATTATATATTATGTTGGCCATATTGCCCGGCCCTACTTTAGACCATGCCATATTGCAGTGTCTTGAATAGAATTAAAATCAGTTCAATAAGGATTCCCTTCCATATGTAATAACATTGTATGTGTCAGACACATGGCATCCTGTAGTATAGTTATGTAGTATAGTATAGTAGTATAGTATAGTAGTATATTAGTATAGTACTATAGTAGTATAGTATATTATAGTAGTATAGTATAGTATAGTAGTATAGTATAGGGTGCTATTTGGGAAGCATACATTTGGTGCAGACATGAACTCGATCAATAGCTAAATCAGATTTGACATTTGTTAATTTCAGTGGGTCAGACCGTCAGAAAACCCCAAAATATGGGCAGTTTCAGACACCCATCTGTTTTACAGGAGAACAAGCTGTCAATGCCGAAGATAAAAATGGCACAATGATGATGGACCAAGCATTAGCTGAATGAGTTATCATCAGCTGCAGTACGGCTTATGTCTCTTGGTGAGTCTATGAATGTAGTCCTTCAGGTTCACAAAGTTTTTCTCAAACTCTTAAAACAAGTAGCCTACAGTCTCGAAGCATGTCTGATGTCAGAACTACAGTGTAGGCGAATACATGACAGTGACCCAGGGTTGAAAGAGTTATGCTTTAGTATTTTGGCTGACCTCTTGTCGCTGCTATTTGACAGCTCAAGGAATAAACAGCGGCCTAAGACATTCCAACGTGGTCAAGCTAGTTTGGAGGCGGGCAGCCTCCTTTATAACCGTTTAACTGTAATTAAATGTAATCTACGTAATCCCCAAAAGTAATTATTTATGATGATCGGCCCATAAACAATAACTAGTAATACTACATACTCCAAAAAAGGCTAAAATCTCACCGTTCTGATAGAAATAGTTGATGTATTTCCTATTCAACAAAACTGTATGAATAATGCTTAAAATTACATATGCTTTCTGAATATAGTATAGTCAAATTATGAAACTACTAACTATAAGATTTCACCTTCCTTAAATGTAAAATACATATTTCTATGTTTAGTGTTTGAGAAAATGTGCATCTTTTCTAAAAGTCTATCTTGGTCAAAACGTCTGCCCCCATTGCTGTGAACGTCTCACAGACCTCTAGCTTGACTTCTTGAACTCTATGTCTATGACAAACCAAAAGTGTTTTTTGTTTCAAATCTATTTTACATTAATGGCAATAAATCGATCAACTGAATGTTCTACCATGATGAAACCACTCTCTCCTGCTGCGCTACGATGAAAGGATTGTAGGTTTGTGACATAGGGTTCAGCCAAGAGTTGATGGACAGTCAGAAGAGCGAATAAAATGGTAGGAGAGACATCCCAGCTACAAATGGTTTCAGATTTCACATCCTACATCACACAGGCTCAATTATACTACTGTGTCCGTGGGAACCAGGGCTATCGCTCAATGCTAGCCATTTTGATCTACGGTATCCACAGATTGATTTATAAGTGAAAATGTTTGATCGGAGCCGGTACCAGAACCACGCAGGTCCCCTAAACAGGGGACTTTACATTTAAGTGGATTTATTAATATGCTTGAGTATATCACCTCAGAGACTATCCCAGACAAATCCACCCATCTTCCCATTGGTGTGGATGGAAACTGCCTGGAGACCTGACTTTCCCTCAGTTTCACTAGATGCCAATCCAGGGATAGATCAAACTACATTGAGGGAGAAGAAGGTTAAATCTAGAAGTCTCAAAACATGCCTGTATAAAAATACTTTGTGTCCTTAGGCCTCCTCCCTCTCAAAATTGGTATGAAAATCAAAGAGAGCTTGGCATTTCTTCGTTTTGAACCGAGTCCTGAGTTCCTGAAAGGTTCGCACAAAAGCCCCGTTGCCTAGCTGCCTGTGAGGATCCCTGTTCTGTCAGCCTTTGTGTGTGGCTATATGGCTGAACAGACCTCTTATGGAGATCCACAAGAATGGATTAATTTCTCAGCTGGCAGGAGGGAGTCATTTAAATGTTACCATAGTACATTTAGCAACCATTTTAACTCAAGGAAAATGTATTTCAGAAAAAAAACTCTTCTTTGACTCTAGTTGTAGTGCATTCCTGAAGAATAGAATAGTAGTTTTCACATTGTGCACAGACATTCTCTTCTAAATAGCCAACGAAAGGTGACTTATTTTCCTTGTCAAGTTTATGACATGTTAAAAAAGCCCTTGTCAATCAGAAACATTTCAACATGTCTTCATCTGTGTGTGAATTATCCATGCGTGGCATTCTGCAGATTTGTAAGGGTATAATCATTGCCTTGCTTTTCTTAACCCCCCTTAGGACATTTCAGAGACTCACCATCTCTAGATAGAAAGCTCTGGAATGTCTTTGCCTGTAAGACCCAGACAGGAAATGGCTTCCTCCTTCAGAAGCTTCAGTATGATGACATCATTGAGAGTTATATAGATGTTTGTGGAATGAGATATTGGTTGATATTGCAAGAAAATCTGCTCTTGGACTCCAGTAAGTGTGTTCAATATTGGCTTCATAAGAAGTAATGTTCTCCTTTTGATTCTAATGGATTTAGGATGTAATGCTTGTATGGAAGATATTCCCCTGGTCTGATTAAACTTTTTGTCATAGCATATTAGGGAACAAAACATATTTGCTATGCTTCTATTTTAAAGTGACAGAAGATTACAACACAGCTACAGGGCCTTCAGAAAGTATTCACACCCCTTGACTTTTTCCACATTTTGTTGTGTTACAGCTTGAATTTAAAATGGATTCAATTGAGATTTTGTGTCAGTGGCCTACACAGAATACCCCATAATGTCAAAGTGGAATAATGGTTTTCGATTTTAATAAAAATTGAAACGTTTTTGAATGGCTACTTCGTCTCTGTACCACATACAATTATCTCTAAGATACCCTCAGTCGAGCAGTGAATTTAAAACACAGATTCAACCACAAAGACCAGAGAGGTTGTCCAATGCCTCGCAAAGAAAGGGGAAAGGGGATACCTAGTCAGTTGCACAACTGAATGCATTCAACCGAAATGAGTCTTCCACATTTAACCCAACCCCTCTGAATCAGAGAGGTGCGGAGTGTTGCCTTAATCGACATCTACGTCATCGGCACTCGGGTAGCAATTGTTGTGGGGGTTAACTGCCTTTCTCAAGGGCACAACAGCAGATTTTTTTTAACAAGCATCCTTTCGGTTATTTTTAGGATAAAAATACATGGGATAGACCTAAACACAGGCAAAATCCTGGTGGAAAACCTGGTTCACTCTGATTCCCAACAGACACTGGGAGACAAATAACATTTTGAGCAGGACAATAACCTAAAACACAAGGCCAAATGTACACTTGAGTGGTTTACCAATACCACATTGAATATTCCTGAGTGGCCCAGTTACAGTTTTGACTTTAATCGGCTTGAAAATCTATGGCAAGACTTGAAAATGGCTGTCTTGCAATGATCAACAACCAACTTGACAGAGCTTGAAGAATTTTAAGTGCAAGTATTGTACAATCCAGGTGTGCAAAGCTCTTAAACTCAGAAAGACTCATATCTGTAATAGCTGCCAAAGGTGGTTCTCCCTAACATGTTTTGACCAAGGCCTTTGAATACTTATGTAAATGAAACATTTCTGTATTTCATGTTCAATACATTAGCAAATAATTGCGTGTAGATGGGTGAGGAAAAAAATGGATTTGATCCATTTTGAATTCCGGCTGTAACACAACAAAATGTGGAATAAGTCAAGGGGTACGAATACCTTCTGAAGGCACAGTAAATGTGAAAATAATGCATCGTGGGTAACGAAGGGTTACAGAAAAGGCACCGTGTTTTCTAAACACCACAGATGTTTTGGGTCTGCTGTGTTTGTTAGACGTGTTAGTGCTCATCCTAGTTTGATCACCTTGGCCTGACAGTGGCATAGTTCCACATGACAGCGACCGTACAGGAATGGTAACTAACTCTTTTTAATGAGGTCCCCCCCCCGGTGTGCAATAGAAAGGACATGGCTTCAGTAATCTATTCTTTTAACCTGGCAACTGTGATACATCCTGGAATACGTTTGCAGAATATTAAACAGGAATAGCCTACAATGCATTCACTGTGCAATAGGTCATTCCAAGAAGAGTAGAGTTTAATTTCTAAATATATATTTTCATAGATTTAATAATGCAGAACGCTGTTAGTATGATTTACAGTGTACATCACACATGCAATACATGCGTGTGACAACTATTTGCAGAGAAATAATTTCAACAGAGCCACTAGAGTAGTTGTCAAAGTAGATTAGACTCAGGGGATCTGATGGGACATGCCTTTTCCTCTCCAGATTGAAGCGGAACAATGTTACAGCAAAAATTGTTTCCGATTTTTCTTGGTGTCTCTCACTTCCTCTGGAAAGATGGCCATTTGAGCTAATAGTTAGCTCAGGTTCGTCTCATGTTTCGTAGTCGTACCCTTGGACTTGTAAGGTGCCCAGAATGATATAAGTTGGGACATTCCTGTCTAGTACCATCTTTCTCACTTAGATTTGACCATTGAATTCCCCAAACAATAGCCCTTTATGGCAGGGCCATTTAAAGTGAACTGAGAGAGGAACTGACTGGTGAAGATCTGCCCTGGCCCCTTCCTTTTATAATGGTTGACAGAAGCCACAGATAACACCGAGGTGGGTGCCATTAGCTGTGTAATGATCCAGCCACCTTGAGGCTTTACAGCGTATAGATTCAATAGACTCCGGATTAGAGGCACCCGGCGGTTATCTTTGCTTTAATCGTAGCGCTGTATTATACACACCAACATTCATCTGGTTCATTGGGGCCAGGCCTAGAGGTGTGAGGGACTGTGAGAAACTTGATTAAAGCCACAGTGAGAGAGGAGCAGGTGGGCCCCGCTGATCTGTAGCCCCGGTCATAATCAGAGGGACCTGCCTGTTCTGAGCATGCCCAGTCCCTTCATGACAGAGGTTCTGACAGAGAAACACTACTCTTAGTATATGGAGATTAGGAAGGTATGTAGCATATGTCCCTGATGAAACAGATGTTTTGAAGTATTATCAACAGACGTACGGTCTATAGCTACAGTATAGTCTGCTTGTTTGATTTATTTAGCTTTTCAAAGAGCTTTATCTAGACAATCTGTTTAAGTCGGTAGGGGGGCTGAGGGAGACATAGACCAGCTTATCTTTCAGGTCTCTCTAGGAGAGGTGGGTGTAGAAGTCAGGCGCAGGAGAGGAGTAACTACGGAGAAGGCGTATTTATTAACAGTTCATGAAACACAACAGGCACAGACTAAATAGCAGTCCACAAAAATCACTAGAACATCGTCTCGGGAAAAACACCTGTTAAAAACAATGAACAAAATATACGCCACCCAAAACCAAAGACAGGAAAACGCAAACAAACCCGCACGAAACACAATGGGTAGGGCGAGATTAAATACACCAACTAACCAACCTCAACTAGACACAGGTGAACAGTCAAAACAGACATGACTAAACGAAAAGGAAAAAGGATCGGTGGCAGCTAGTAGACCGGCGACGACGAGCGCCGAGTGCCGCCCGAACAGGGAGAGGAGCCACCTTCGGTGGAAGTCGTGACATTATCCAAACTATTATTAAGACATAGCATGACAGCCGACTTGTTTGGTTCTTTTGGTTGGTCCGGTATTGCCTGTGAAATAGGAATGTCTGAAACCTTAGACTAGGTGCGATGGACCAAGCAGTAGACTGAGATTCCTTAGGGCTCTATAATTAGGATTATCTGCACATACGTCTCAGACACAGAAATGGGAGGTCCACATCAGGAAAATAAACAGGGTAACTAGTGCAGGGACCTGTATTTTTCAGGATTACACGAAGACATGGTGAGCTTCTTCTTCATGTAACTCTACTTCGCCTCTATGGAAGCGTAATGTTCTTTCGTGGTGTAGATTTACAGCTGTCCCTGGAATGTGTAATTTAAGACTTACCCGCCCATTAACTTCTTGAATCGTTGAATTTCATTCACCTGCTGTAGACCTAGCCTATATGTTGCATGGCAAAAGGGGAACATAATATCCTCAAATAATTGCCTCCACTTACAGCACAAATAGCAAATAGCATGAATTGGAAGCTCTGTAATCAAATAGTGAGTAAAGTTAAGACATGTAAGGACCCACTGGGAACACCTCATCACACACAACACAGTTCAAATGGGAATACAATGTCAGATGTTTTGTATTTATACAATAACTTAATGGTGCAATGTGCAAAAATTGCTCTTTCATTTCCTGGTTGCTAAAATTCTAATAGTTTGCCTAATTTCAGTTTATGTGACAAAACAAGCAAGTATAGTGTAGAGAATCTAAACCGTTGTGAAATATATTTTACATAACCCCAAATATTGTATTTTCAGCTGTTTGAAGCTTGGTGTACAAACCCGAAAGTAAACCCGTCTCCGTCTCCATCTCAACCAAAAATAAAAGTTAAAGAATAGGACTAAATGTGCATTTAAAGTTTGATTATATTAGATTTAGTCAAATCAAATCAAATTCAAATCAAATTTATTTATATAGCCCTTCGTACATCAGCTGAAATCTCAAAGTGCTGTACAGAAACCCAGCCTAAAACCCCAAACAGCAAGCAATGCATGTGAAAGAAGCACGGTGGCTGGGAAAAACTCCCTAGGAAAAACTCCTGAGAAAGGCCAAAAACCTAGGAAGAAACCTAGAGAGGAACCAGGCTATGAGGGGTGGCCAGTCCTCTTCTGGCTGTGCCGGGTGGATATTATAACAGAACATGGTCAAGATGTTAAAATGTTCGTAATGTAATGCCCATGTAATGCTTTGTAGGTTAGCAGTAAAACCTTGAAATCAGCCCTTGCCTTAACAGGAAGCCAGTGTAGGGAGGCTAGCACTGGAGTAATATGATCAAATAGTCCAATTCTTTAACTTAGATTTTTGGTTGAGATGGAGACGTGAATCCAACATATCAATTATTTATTTGTAGACAAACTGGAATTAAAGCCAGACTAAGTCAGTGGCAAAGATGGAACTATCCAAGCAGAAGATACATCTCCGTTGACAACCAAACACAATTCAATATCTAGGTACAGTACAAATTCAACATATTTTATATAAGGTTTGTCTATGTTGAAAATTGGTTACAATGATGACATAATCGTGTGGTTGAAATTTCACCTTCAAAACAACAGTTTACATTGATTACTTTTTTCTAGAGGTCGACCGATTAGGATTTTTCAACGCCGATACCAATTGTTGGAGGACCAAAAAAAGCCGATACCGATTAATCGGCCGATTTTTATATATTTGTAATAATGACAATTACAACAATACTGAATGAACAATGAACACTTTTATTTGAACTTAATATAATACATATATAAAATCTATTTAGTCTCAAATAAATAATGAAGAATGTTCAATTTGGTTTAGATAATGCAAGTGTTAGAGTGTTGTGTTGGAGAAGAAAGTAAAAGTGCAATATGTGCCATGTAAAAAAGCTAACGTTTAAGTTCCTTGCTCAGAACATGAGAACATATGAAAGCTGGTGGTTCCTTTTAGCATGAGTCTTCAATATTCCCAGTTAAGAAGTTTTAGGTTGTAGTTATTATAGGAATTTTAGGACTATTTCTCTCTATACCATTTGTGTTTCATATACCTTTGACTATTGGAATTTCTTATAGGCACTATAGTATTGCCAGCCTTATCTCGGGAGTTGAAGGCTTGAAGTCATAAACAGTGCTGTGCACCAGGCGGCCCAAACTGCTGCATATACCCTGACTCTGCTTGCACTGAAAGCAAGAGAAGTGACACAATTTCCCTAGTTAATATTGCCTGCTAACATGAATTTCTTTTAACTAAATATGCAGGTTTAAAAATATATACTTGTGTATTGATTTTAAGAAAGGCATTGATATTTATGGTTAGGTACATTGGTGCAACGATTGTGCTTTTTTCGCGAATGTGCTCTTGTTAAATCATCACCCGTTTGGCGAAGTTGAAGTAGGCTGTGATTCGATGATAAATGAACAGGCACCACATTGATTATATGCCACGCAGGACACATCAAATCAAATTTATTTATATAGCCCTTCTTACATCAGCTGATATCTCAAAGTGCTGTACAGAAACCCAGCCTAAAACCCCAAACAGCAAGTAATGCAGGTGTAGAAGCACGGTGGCTAGGAAAAACTCCCTAGAAGGCCAAAACCTAGGAAGAAACCTAGAGAGGAACCAGGCTATGAGGGATGGCCAGTCCTCTTCTGGCTGTGCCGGGTGGAGATTATAACAGAACATGGCCAAGATGTTAAAATGTTCATAAATGACCAGCATGGTCAAATAATAATAATCACAGAAGTTGTCGAGGGTGCAACAAGTCAGCACCTCGAGAGTAAATGTCAGTTGGCTTTTCATAGCCGATCATTGAGAGTATCTCTACCGCTCCTGCTGTCTCTAGAGAGTTGAAAACAGCAGGTCTGGGACAGGTAGCACGTCCGGTGAACAGGTCAGGGTTCCATATCTGCAGGCAGAACAGTTGAAACTGGAGCAGCAGCACCGCCAGGTGGACTGGGGACAGCAAGGAGGCATCATGTCAGGTAGTCCTGAGGCATGGTCCTAGGGCTCAGGCCCTCCGAGAGAGAGAAAGAAAGAAAGAGAGAAAGAGAGAATTAGAGAGAGCATACTTAAATTCACATAGGACACCGGATAACACAGGAGAAATACTCCAGATATAACAGACTGACCCTAGCCCCCCGACACATAAACTACTGCAGTATAAATACTGGAGGCTGAGACAGGAGGGGTCAGGAGACACTGTGGCCCCATCCGATTATACCCCCGGACAGGGCCAAACAGGAAGGATATAACCCCACCCACTTTGCCAAAGCACAGCCCCCACACCACTAGAGGGATATCTTCAAACACCAACTAGGACAAGCTAGTTAAACTAGTAATATCATCAACCATGTGTAGTTAACTAGTGATTATGTTAAGATTGATTGTTTTTTATTAGATAAGTTTAGTGCTAGCTAGCAACTTACATTGGCTCCTTGCAGCCACAAGGTCCTTTTGATGCTGCACTCGCGTAACAGGTGGTCAGCCTGCCACGCAGTCTGCTTGCGGATTGCAATGTAAATCGGCCATAATCGGCGTCCAAAAATACCGATTACCGATTGTTATGAAAACTTGAAATCGGCCAGGTTATGTCGATATAGGACTCGTTTTACTGTGGATATAGATACTTTTGTACCTGTTTCCTCCAGCATCTTCACAAGGTCCTATGCTGTTGTTCTCGGATTGATTTGCACTTTTCGCACCAAAGTACGTTCATCTCTAGGAGACAGAACACGTCTCCTTCCTGAGCGGTAAGACGGCTGCGTGGTCCCATGGTGTTTATAGTTGCGCACTATTGTTTGTACAGATGAATGTGGTACCTTCAGGCATTTGGAAATTGCTCCCAATGATGAACCAGACTTGTGGAGGTCTACAATTCTTTTTTTGAGGTCTTGGCTGATTTCTTTTGATTTTCCCTTGATGTCAAGCAAAGAGGCACTGAGTTTGAAGGTAGGCCTTGAAATACATCCACAGGTACACCTCCAATTGACTCAAATTATGTCAATAAGCCTATCAGAAGCTTCTAAAGCCATGACATCATTTTCTGGAATTTTCCAAGCTGTTTAAAGGCACAGTCAACTTAGTGTATGTAAACATCTGACCCACTGGAATTGTGATACAGTGAATTATAAGTGAAATAATCTGTCTGTAAACAATTGTTGGAAAAATTACTTGTTTCACGCACCAAGTAGATGTCCCAACTGACTTGTCAAAACTATAGTTTGTTAACAAGAAATTTGTGGAGTGGTTGAAAAATGAGTTTTAATGACTCCAACCTGAGTGTATGTAAACTTCCGACTTCAACTGTAAGTACTCAGACCCTTTGCTATGAGACTCAAAATTGAGCTCATGTGCATCCTGTTTCCATTGATCATCCTTGAGATGTTTCTACAACTTGATTTGAGTCTACCTGTAGTAAATTCAATTGATTGGACATGATTTGGAAAGGCACACACCTGTCTATATAAGTTCCCACAGTTGACAGTGCATGTCAGCTCAAAAACCAAGCCATGAGGTCAAAGGAATTTTCCATAGATCTCCGAGACAGGATTGTGTCGAGGCACATCTGGGGAAGGGTACCAAAACATTTCTGCAGCATTGTAGGTCCCCAAGAACACAGTGGCCTCCATCATTCTTAAATGGAAGAAGTTTTGAACCACCAAGACTCTTCCTAGAGCTGGCCACCCGGCCAAACTGAGCAATCGGTAGAGAAGGGCCTTGGTCAGTGAGGTGACCAAGAACCCGATGATCATTCTGACAGAGCTCCAGAGTTCCTTTGTGGAGATGGGAGTACCTTCCAGAAGGACAATCATCTCTGCAGCAAATCACCAGAGAGGCCTTAATGTTAGAGTGGCGAGACGGAAGTCAATCCTCAGTAAAAGGCACATGACAGCCCGCTTGGAGTTTGGCAAAAGGCACCTAAAGACTCTCAGACCATGAGAAACAAGATTCTCTGGTCTGATGCAACCAAGATCTTTGGCCTGAATGCCAAGCGTCACGTTTGGAGGAAACCTAGCACCATCCCTACTGTGAAGCATGGTGGGGATATTTTTCAGCGGTAGGGACTGGGAGACTAGTCAGGATTGAGGGAAAGATGAACGGAGCAAAGTACAGAGATCCTTAATGAAAACCTGCTCCAAGCACTCAGGACCTTAGACTGGGGTGAAGGTTCCCCTTCCAACAGGACAATGACCTTAAGCACACAGCCACGACAACGCAGGAGTGGCTTCGGGACAAGTCTCTGAATGTCCTTGAGTGGCCCAGCCAGAGCCCGGA
The DNA here is from genome assembly GCF_901001165.1 of Salmo trutta. Taxonomy (NCBI): domain Eukaryota; kingdom Metazoa; phylum Chordata; class Actinopteri; order Salmoniformes; family Salmonidae; genus Salmo; species Salmo trutta. The sequence goes on along the minus strand of NC_042957.1, from coordinate 33,106,816 downwards.
CTTGAACCAGATTGAACATCTCTGGAGAGACTTGAAAAAAGCTGTGCAGCAACGCTCCCCATCCAACCTGACAGAGCTTGAGAGGATCTGCAGAGAAGCATGGGAGAAACTCCCCAAGTATAGTTGTGCCAAGCTTGTAGCATCATACACAAGAAGACTCGAGGCTGTAATCGCTGCCAAAGGTGCTTCAACAAAGTACTGAGTAAAGGGTCTAGGGATTATTGTGTGTAGATTGATGAAGGGAAAAAAACTATTTAATACATTTTAGAGTAAGGCTGTAACGTAACAAAATATGCAAGAAGTCAAAGGGTCTGAATTCTTTCCGAATGCCCTGTATATATTTACAAAATAATTATGGGGGATTGGAAATGATACAGACAATTCCATTTCCCCTTAAATAATTATTTTTTTAAATTATTTGATATTAGTAAAAGATTGGGAAAGAGAAAAGCAAGCAAAAGGTCTGCATTTAAAGTATGCATTGATATGCTATATTATGCACACATCTTTTTGCCTTGGTATAGCTTCATCTGGTGTACCATTACAAACCCATATAATGCCTATGGGGCTGAATGGAAGAAATCATTATTTTGCCATATCGCTTACTGTGTCTGTGTCCTTTGACCTCATCACCTTTCATAATGAAGGAACACAAACAGGCCATGCAAGCTGTCAGACCACCATTAGTAATTTCAACAAGCTAATTCACACATACTTCATGTTAAATAACCATGGAGAATGTTCTTGGCAGTTCATTTAGCTTCAACAAGTATGCCTGAATAAAGCCTGGCAGATGATCAGCCTTATAATTGAGCTAATAAGCTACATTCAATTGACTATAGTGGTTTTCACCAGATGCTGGTGTGTTTAATCAATTACCTAGTTCCTCTGAGCCAGTTAGAAACATTGACAGATTTGACAGCTCAACACATTGATGGGTTGTAATGATAGTAGTAGGAACTCCTGGAAAGACAACCTTTTTCCTATGAGTCACTCTGCCTGCGGTCACACCAAGTCTTGCTCAGCTAACCACAGAAGTCTGACTCCTGTGTGTGGTTGGTTAAAGCTATTTTTATTAGCTTTTTTATAGCTTTATGTCTGATGATATGGCATAAAAGTGAAAACAAAACAGTGCTTGTGTAGAAAGTACTCTCTGTTGTTGGAAATGTCAAACCTTAACCCCTATTCAATCTGTATGAACTCATTTGACAGACAGATCTACTGTGTACAGCTGCTGTCTCCCCCAACAGGAACTAGCCTGTTTTCCCAATTCCCACAGCTGACTATAGTGTGTTAGATCATCCCAGTGCCCAAGAAAAACATGCCGAAATGACTAACACCCGTCACTCTCACCTGGTCATCATGAAATGCTTCGAGAGGATGGTCATGGCCCACATCAAGGCCAGCATGTCAGGTACACTGGACATACTCCTATTTGTCTACCGCTCCAAAAGATCCACGATAGATCCCATTTCTATTGCTATTCACACAGCCGTAACACATCTGGACAAGAGGAACACCTATGTGACAGTTCTGTTCATTGACTACAGTTCAGCATTCAACATTATTGTTTCCGCCGAGCTCGAAACCAAGCTTAGATCCCTGGGTCTGGACACCACCCTCTGCAACTGGATCCTGGACTTCCTGATGGGCAGACCACAGGCTGTGAGGATTGGTAATGTTCACCCATGACTGCGTGGCCTTGCACGACACCAGCTCCATCATCAAGTTTGCTGATGACACCACAGTTGTAGGCCTGATAACCAACAACGACGATTCAGCCTATAGGGAGGAGGTAAGCGAACTGGCATTGTGGTGCCAGGACAACAACCTCTCCCTCAACGTCAGCAAAACAAAGGAGTTGATTGTTGACTTCAGGAAGCAGAGGAGGGAACATGTCCTGATCCGCATCCACATGACTGCAGTAGAGAGAGTCAGCAGTTTAAAGTTCCTCGGCGTCCACATCACAGAGGACTTGTCATGTACCAACAACACCACCACTCTTGTCAAGAGGACACGACAGCGCCTGTACTTCCTAAGGTGGCTGAAGAAATTCTGCATGCCAACTTGGGTCTTCTCCAAATAATACTGCTGCACCATCGAGAGCGTCCTGACCGGTTGCATCACGGCCTGGTAGGCAAATTGGTACGTCCACGATCGCACGACCCTCCAGCGGGCCCTCCAGATGGCCCAGTACATCACTGGGACTGTGTTCCCACCCATCCAGGACATCGACTCAAAACAGTACCTGAGTAAGACCTGCAGAATCATCAAAGACACCACACACCCCAGTCATAAGCTGTTCACTCCCTTACCGTCAGGTAGACATATCGGGGCATGAAGTCTGATACCAACAGGCTCAGAGACAGTTTCGATCTACAAGCCGTCAGACTAATCTTTTTTTATTTCTTATTGTTGTTGCATTGTCAATAAGGAACTTGCAAGTAAGCATTTCATTGGACAGTGTATACCATGTGTATCCCGTACATACAACTAATAAAACTCAAAACTAGATGGCTAGCAGCAATTAAAATCTCAAACTATTCTCCCCATTCCCTCCTGGCTTCCTGTTTGCCATTCTACTACTGTACCATGTGACACGCGCTAGCCTGTTATCACCACACATGTGTTTCCTGTTCTCTTCCAGGCGCTGAGGATGACATGAGGGAGCCAACCTGGGAGTGTCCGGAGGTCCGAGCCCTCTCTCTTCTCCTTCTCTCCTCCTCTCTTTCTGCCCACTACCTCTGTGTGTGACGGTCATGACTTAGGGTTGGTGTGAGCCCACCCTCCCTTCCTTGGAGCACTGCGTCTTGGAGACAGTGCTTCACTCGCCCTGCTTACATGAGCCAGCAGGATGCGGCTGCGGTCCTTGCACTCTCTGAGCGCCTCCTTGTAGCCTCGCATAAGGGCCAGGCCGACAATGTGGTCCAGCTCATCAACAAGGGCGCCAAAGTAGCCGTCACCAAGGTAAGTGGATTAGAGGAGGTTGCCTTCTTGTGTGTTCATAAGACTTTTGTCTTTTCAACGTGTTTATTATACTAAGTAGCGGCGGTCACACAGGCTGGGCCACCAGGCTTTTTTCTGTCAAACGTGTACTGTGTACCACAGGCACCTTAATTGGGGAGGACGGGCTCGTGGTAACGGCTGGAGTGGAATAGGTGGAATGGTATCAAATACATCAAACACATGGTTTGATGCCATTCCGTTCGCTCAGTTCCAGCCATTATTATGAGCCGTCCTCCCCTCAGCAGCCTCCACTGCTGTGTACTGTTTCTGTGTGTAGCTAATATGGGTGGGTTTGTGTGACACAGTTATCTGTGTCTCACTCAACTGCAGCTTCATTGGGCCACCAGGACAATGACCATGGGGCAGATGTATGTGCCTAGTGTGGTACATCATTCATGCTATGATTAGATCCCCTCTACGGTCCACTGCCAAAAGATTAGTGGGACTGGAGCAGTATAGGAATTTATTATAATCCTCACTTTCATGGATACTAGCACTATCTATAAAACTACCCTGTTTCCTCACAGTAAGTTACAGTAGCTGTATTTTACAGGGAGGAGGAGGAGTTGGAATTTGCAGTATTTGGAGAGGAAGAGGAATGTGTTGGTTACAAATGAACACGGCCATGAGGGACTCTCTCTGATGCTGATTTTACCCGTGTGTGTGTGTGTGTGTCACTTGTGCGAAGGAGCTTTTCCATCGTTCCATCTGGCTGTCCGTGACCACAGCTGTGGGAGCACAGATCTGGGTAAACACGCTGACACACGCAACACAGTGTAAACCTCTGTTTGATGTCACACCACACAATGCTGGGAGAGAAGATTTCTTAAACATGTCATGTAGCCCCAAGCCTCTGCAGAGATGCCAAGACTGACACATTTAATATAGGCTGATGTAATACTGTATGTTCATCATTGCATGACATGGCTTTACAGAATGTGGTAATTGATCTCCCAAAGACAGTGAATGTAGTTGTGTGCGGCAGTGTTTTTTTATTTTACCTTTATTTAACTAGGCAGTTAAAGAACAAATTCTTATTTTCAATGACGGCCTAGGAACAGTGCGTAACTGCCTTGTTCAGGGGCAGAACGACAGATTGTTTTTATAATGTCAGCTCAGGGATTTGAACTCGCAACTCTTTTGGTTACTAGTCCAACACTCTAACCACTAGGCTACCTGCCGCCCCAGTAAATACAGTAAATACACCTGTGTGTTTGGGTGTTTTCTGTGAGAGTCACAGACAGACATGCTTGATTGAAGTAATGTGCGGCAGTAGCAATCCTATCTGTCTGTGAAGTGAATAGCCTGTCTTTGTGTCTCTGTCAGAACAGCTCTGGTAATTAAGACAAACCTGAGGTGTCGAGATAGTATTTAGGTCAGGCCTTCCTCAGATCTCCAGTCTTTCTCTTGATAGACTGCAATGTGATACTGGCCGATAAGACAGCCAAGCAGAGGCCTTTTTTCCTGAGCCTCATAAATGTACTTCCTCAATAACACATCTCTGGGCAGAAGCTTTTTTTCTGCTTTCTGTGGTGTTCATGTTAAATGCTGTGTGCCCCTTTAACTTCCCTGGGCTAGGTCCCACCCTAGTCAACAGCCAGTGGAATCGCATGGCGCGAAATACAAATACCTCAAAAATGCTATAACTTCAATTTCTCAAACATATGACTATTTTACATCATTTGAAAGACAAGACTCTGGTTAATCTAACCACATTGTCCGATTTCAAAGAGGCTTTACAGCGAAAGCAAAACATTAGATTATGTCAGGAGAGTACCCTGCCAAAAATAATCACACAGCCATTTTCAAAGCAAGCATATATGTCACATAAACCAAAACCACAGCTAAATGCAGCGCTAACCTTTGATGATCTTCATCAGATGACACTCCTAGGACATTATGTTATACAATACATGCATGTTTTGTTCAATCAAGTTCATATTTATATCAAAAAACAGCTTTTTACATTAGCATGTGATGTTCAGAACTAGCATACCCACCGAAAACTTCCGGTGAATTTACTAAATTACTCATGATAAACGTTCACAAAATACATAACAATTATTTTAAGAATTATAGATACAGAACTCCTTTATGCAATCGCGGTGTCAGATTTTAAAATAGCTTTTCGGCGAAAGCACATTTTGCAATATTCTGAGTACATAGCTTGGCCATCACGGCTAGCTATTTTGACACCCACCAAGTTTGGGACTCACTAAACTCAGAATTACTATTAGAAAAATTGGATTACCTTTGCTGTTCTTCGTCAGAATGCACTCCCAGGACTTCACTTCAACAACAAATGTTGTTTTGGTTCCAAATAATCCATAGTTATATTCAAATAGCTCCGTTTTGTTCGTGCGTTCAGGTCACTATCCGAAGGGTGACGCGCGAGCGCATTTCGTGACAAAACAATTCTAAATATTCCATTACCGTACTTAGAAGCATGTCAAACGCTGTTTAAAATACATTTTTATGCTTTTTTTCTCGTAAAATAGCGATAATATTCCAACCGGGCAACGTTGTATTCATTCAAAGGCTGAAAGAAAAAAATTGAGAATTCTCGTGAACGCGCATCTCAGTCTCACTGTCCCCAGGCTGACCACTCACAAACAGAGCTGTTGTACTTTGCCCAGAGACAGCAGACACCCCATTCCACTTTCTGGCGGCTTTAGAGAGCCAATGGGAGCCTTAGAAAGTGTCACGTTACAGCACAGATGCTGTAATTTCGATAGAGATGCAACAGAAGGACAACAAATTGTCAGACAGGGCACTTCCTGTATGGAATCTTCTCAGGTTTTGGCCTGCCATATGAGTTCTGTTATACACACAGACACCATTCAAACAGTTTTAGAAACTTCAGAGTGTTTTCTATCCAAATCTACTAATTTTATGCATTTTCTCGTTTCTGGGAAAGAGTAGTAACCAGTTTAAATCGGGTACGTTTTTTATCCGGCCGTGCAAATACTGCCCCCTAGCCCCAACAGGTTTTAAGAGCGCACAAGAGTTATGGGTTAAGGAAGACTTTCAATCGTCTTTAATTTGTCAAGAATGCTGCATTTTTCATTGTTTCAGGAAATGAACTGCAATTCTTACACTTACAGCTGAAACTGAGTGAAATATGAATACATGACTGACTGAATATATGAAAGTTGTCAGTTATCTATCTTACATGGTTGCATCTGCTAGGCCGACCTGTCTCTTTCATAATGTTACGTCCAGCTGTATTTTCACATTTTGGCTGGGTTCCCTAGTAACAAAAAAAACTAGAAACATGAGGATTATATTTCAGTTGGAAATTCCGGTGCTTCAGCGGAAGAGGAGGGGAGGTGAGGAAGGTATTGTATTGGGGAGTGTGAGGTAAAGTGTCAAGTTTTGGATGGATGTTTTAGTTCTGTGGAAGAGAAACTCTTTTGAGAATGAGAATGAGAGGAGTTAGAATAGAGCCAGTCGTGAGTCTATCTAAGGTCATACCAGGCCACAGAGCAGAGAGCAGGCCCTTTCCATTCACAGTCTCCTGGGATAATAGACTTCACCCTGGCTGGGCCCTGACTGTGTTTACCTGAGACGCTTCCATGGCAGACATCCAAGCCTGGCCAAGTGAAACTCAACCCCTGCCTGGCCATAATGAATAACATGCAGTGCCGAGCCGCACCCATATATCAGGCCACACTCGCCTGCTAAAGGGATTGTGGTCTCTCCCGTCTCTACCCATTTAATGGAGGGCTATGAGGATTAGGTGTTAATAAGGGGGTTGTGTTGATGTGGTTCTTTGTGATTGCACACCTGATCTCTAATTACATTGAATTAACGTGGATGATTCAATATGGCTGCCAGTTACATGTTTCAGGAGAGGGATTCTGCAGCAGGCAGATAGCGCGTTTTCACTTTATTTTCTCACTTCCAGATTGTTACTGTGCTTTAAATCAAAATCAAATCAAATGTTATTTGTCACATGCGCTGAATACGTGTAGACCTTACAGTGAAATGCTTACTAACAAGCCCTTAACCAACAATGCTTTAAGAAGAACAAATAATTAAACAGCAGCAGTAAAATAACAATAGTGAGGCTATATACAGGTGGTACCGGTACAGAGTCAATGTGCGGGGGCACCGGTTAGTTGAGGTAATTGAGGTAATATGTACAGAGATAATAAACAGAGAGTAGCAGCAGCGTAAAAGAGGGGTTTGGGTAGCCCTTTGATTAGCTGTTCAGGAGTCTTATGGCTTGGGGGTAGAAGTATTAAGAAGCCTTTTGGACCTAGACTTGGTGCTCCGGTACCGCTTGCGGTGCGGTAGCAGAGAGAACAGTCCATAACTGGGTGGCTGGAGTCTTTGACAATTTTTAGGGCCTTCCTTTACTGTAGCCTATGTGGAGAGATAGGGTTTAGTATCTTGAAATAATGCTTTAAGATTTACTGAGAGCATCTGTTTACATTAGCTTAACCCCAATTAAGCCTCTTAAAGAGCGACTGCCTTCAAAAAAGCAACAAATCCTTTGAAAACTGCCTCTGTGGCATCGATTAGAGTCAGAAACAGTTATTCTAGTGTCAAAATTGACTACAGTGTAAATAGGATCATTTGGGTCATGAAGTCAGTCTCGTCTTAAAACGGAGTTTGGAACATCCGTGCGTCACAACGGGTAAATGAAAGTTGGGTTTTGATTTGACTATGTCCATTTGCCCACTAACATGGGGTGAACAGCTGCGGTGATTGCTCTACATCCAATAGCATAGACAGTGAGACAGACCTGCCCAGCAGCTACGACTTTGTTTACATAAGACAACACGTTGCACATTTTTTTTACTTGAGAACTTTGGTACTTATCACCTTAAGATGTAAAATTGCACAACTAAAACATCCTCGGCAAAAACGTCAACATTTATTACAGATTTCTTGAAGTTATCTTAGATTCATTCTGGGGATATTGAGGAAGTGAAATAGGCTTCTGTGTCTACAGTGTCTCATGGGGGACAAACATCATTAACCAAACACGGAATCAGTCAGGAAACACACCTCCCAAGACTGAAATCTAGTTTTCCTAAAGACCAACAGTTTGGATTCCTTTCAGTTGTTATAAGAAAAGGAACCTTCCATGACGAGTATCCAGCATGCCTTTACATTGCTAACCTTATCTAATCCAATACAGCATATGATTGTAATGTCAGGTAGTATCACTGATGTAACCTGACAAACAATCCATTATTACCATAGAAAGAGAAACCTCCCAAAACTATAAATACACATTTGCTCCATAGCAGGCTTCAGGTCCATAAGTCTGGGCCTAAGAGCCGGAGGATGTGGGAGGCCTATCCATAAGCAGCTATATAGGTTCCCTTCCATTCTAGCTCGTTTAAACCGTATGTGGATTAAATATTTTTTTGTTTACTGGCGACTCGTTATTCAAATGGCCTGTGTGGCCATGACAGACAGATTGCATGCGGCTAAATGCTGTGTCATGATGACAGCACCATGTGTTACTGGGTATGGCGGAACTATAGACACATTGTCACATACGGTCTGGTTGTGTGGTTGGCTTCACTTGGTTTCTCTCTCTTCAGTTGGTGTGTCTGTCTTCAGTTGCTGTGGCCCTCTCTTCTGTGTGTGAGAGTGTGTGTTCTGTGTCCACAGTACGGCAGAAGTCCCCTGCATCTGGCCTCCTATAAGGGCCACATCGAGGTTGTGCGCATTCTCCTGAAGGCCGACTGCGATCTGGACATCCAGGACGATGTAAGTACCCAGAGACTGTCTGTTTGTATACTGCCTTTCATTTGCACTGCCCTCTTTCCATGTTTCCAGCTAGCACTACAGTCATGATTGTGATGATGGATCTGTGTGTGGACCATCGCTTGGTTTTCGCTGGCGTTGCATTAGTGTCGCTCACCATCTTCCCAAATGAACATCACACCCATTTAACACCATGTAATATTTGTACGATCACACAAACAAACACCAGAATATTTAACATAGACCTTTACATGTGAACTAGGTCACTTTTTGAAGCACACAAACGACATGACATCTGCATGGAGATTCTGAGTCTGGCTGCTGGTGTGTTTTGATTGCAGTGTAGTTTCTCCTGCGTGCGGACGCCCTTTCCATTTCTCTAAGACTGTCACGCTAGTAGTATAATGACCTCCAGTGGCCTAGAGTGGGATTATTTGGATTGCCAGTTTGAGGCATGCAGCAGACCTCCACGGGTCTCACCCTCTGGGTGCAGGTCAACCTTCCTCCCCCTCCGCAGTCCCACAGCCACAGATAATGGTCCAAAGCTCTGGCGCTCCCAAATTCTCTCCATCTGGTCAATGAGCTCCCGATCCCGAACGGGCCACAGCGCATCCTCCGCCACCAACGGGGGGGAGTGGTCGCAAGGAGGAGGGGGAGGAGGGGAGAGAGAGAGACGGCCGTGGAGGAAGGCTGCTGGAACTGGGCCTGGGAGAGAGCCTGGAAGATCAGGGAGAGTGAAGAAGGAGGTTAGAGAAAAGCTACTTTGAGCCCGTGAAAAATAATCACTCTCCCAATCCTCTACTACTGCATGTCCTCTGGTTTTTGGGCACGCCTCTTAGTTATCTCGCTTGGAATGAACAAACCACAGCCCCACCTCCTCCACTCACAGGAATCGGCACTTCTTCTTGCTCTTCTTTCTTCCCCCCCTTTCTCGTGACATGTCGAACCTGGTCTGCAAAACGTCACTCTGTTGAGCTGCTGTTAGGAGGAGTTCTTCATGTTTGTAGGAATTCCATTTATGGTAGAGCATAAATGAGCTGGGCTGAACTGAGTGCTTTTGCCTGCTGCTGCTGAGTGCTGTGTTCACTGCTTTGTATGGAGGATGCCCACTGTAGTAGACTGTGATAGTATGGAGGCCTATCTGGTGTCAAACTGCGCTGTTGGATGATTGTTGTAACATCATTGTCATTTCTTGTGTTAATAATAACCTGAAACATTCTACTTGAGAAACTCTACTAAAAAGTCCACCCATCATATTCAAGTCAGTTTGCCAACTGCAATGGAATGGAAAGTTATTAACCAGTGGATGTGGTATTTGTATTCACCATTGTTGTGAAAATCCCTAACTGATCATTTGTGTGTGTGTGTGTGTGTGTGTGTGTGTGTGTGTGTGTGTGTGTGTGTGTGCATGCGCAGGGTGAGCAGACAGCCTTACACCGGGCAGCCGTGGTGGGAAACAATGACGTTATCTCTGCCCTCATCCAGGAAGGGTGTGCTCTGGACAGACAGGACAAGGTACATATCACACACACGCACACACACACACACACACACAGAGCTCACACACACACACACCCACACACAGACACACACACACACACACACACAGCAGCGCTCACACAGGCCTAAAAGCATGGCTCAATGCACTCACAGGCACAGAGGGATTTTAAACCCCCAACAAACTGTCAGACAGCACTAAAACTATAGAGAACACACTGGACCTGTAATCTGCTTAACCCCCATTCATTCCCAGCGAAGAAATAGTAAGTGTCCCGAATGGCACCCAATTCCCTAAATAGGGCACTACTTTTGACCAGAACCCTATGAGCCCTGGTCAAAAGTAGTGCACTAAAAAGGGAACAGGGTGTCATTTGGGATTCATACATAGCCCATGGAAGTCCATGTGAATAGAAAGTGTGTTTATAGCTAGGCCTAGACACACAGCCTCTTACGTTACCTCCCTAATCTCCTACTTAGCTTGCCATGTTAGCTATTTTGACTGTAAGAGTAACAATAACACAGTTGTCCAGTATGATAGTTACCAATCCAGAGGTCAGGCTGTGGATGTGTGAAGCTCTTGACTGTGTGTTTGTTATTGCAGGACGGTAACACTGCTTTGCATGAGGTCTCGTGGCACGGCTTTAGCCAGTCTGTCAAACTGCTGGTCAAGGCCGGAGCCAACGTTCACTCAAAAAACAAGGTAATTCTACTGCAAATACTGTAGATTTGATTTCTCACAGTTATAAAACAGCTGTGGTTCCAAGAGGTCCTGTGCTGTGACTGCAGATTGTTATATGACTGGAGAGCTTTTCGTGGTGCTTAGTGTTGACCTGGGTGGTTTTCAGTAGGGCAAACCATAGCCGAGATATAGAACCGCAAACGGAAAGCTGTGCTCTAATTGGACAAGTTGAGTTTTGTTACAGTACCTCCCAGTTTCACTCTGTTCCAAAATGTTGTCTCCCTATTAAACACAACCCTGGTGTCTGTCTGTCTGTCTGTCTGTCTGTCCGTCCGTCCGTCCGTCCGTCCGTCTGTCCATGTAGGCAGGGAACACGGCCCTCCACCTGGCCTGTCAGAACGGCCATGCTCAGAGCTCCAAGGTCCTGCTGTTAGGTGGCGCCAGGCCCGACAGCAAGAACCATGTAAGTCCTCCTCCTCCACGGGTCGGCTAGTCTATGGGGCGCCGTTTGTACCGTCCTATAATTTGTGAACAATAATAATTCCGTGTCACACAATATAGCACGTTACAAATGCCACTCCAAAGTAGCCTTCCCATGATTTGATACAGGATCTCCAGGTATCTCCGAACCACTGCTCAGGAAAACACGCTGACAATAGAAGCCTCTCTACATTTAGCTACTACCACAGAGCAATTTGCATGCAGTCACTTCATTATGAAACAACGTATGCATGCGAGTGCTCTGCTCCGCACTTCAAACGTAATCGCCCCTCATGGGTGAATTGAACAGAGCTGCTGAGCAGAGGAAGCGTCTCCCAATGCAGTTCGTTGCTCCTCTGCTACACCAGCCACTGCCGGGTGTCATGCAGCGCTACTATACTTCTCCATTGACTGCTCTCCCAACGTCTGCGTGAAAGGAAACTCAAACTGCGGGTGGCGGTGGTGGTCTCTCTTCATTGTGTTCCAGGTGGGTGACGCGTGTCTGCATGTTGCGGCCCGCTACAACCACGTGCCCGTGCTCCGCATCCTCCTGGGAGCCTTCTGCTCCGTGGCAGAGAAGAACCAGGTTGGTCTGAGCATGTGACTGACACTACTTTCACACAAGAGGGCTTTTCCAGCTTTTTACGTTCTGTCGTGTATATTTGGAAAGGGGTTTGAATCGAGACCCATACTTTGACACTACTTTTTCTCTGCTTTCTGCTCACCCTCAGTGAGATGTAATGAGAGAATTGCATGTGTTACAACTTTTATATCATTTTTACTCCCGGTTTTTTTTCTGGGTAGAAATCTTACTGATCAGAAAACGTATGCGATGCATGTACACGCAATATGTGAATATACTTTTCTCGGTAGCTTTTATCCGCTTATAATGTAATACCATTCCTATGATTATTATGTAAATCATTTCTTTGTCAAAGGTCTTGAATTACCCTAAGTTAGCCGTAGCATAGTGCAGCAAGCCTACTGGAAATATTATGTGTATGACTGTGTTTAGCTTTTAATAGCAAAGAGCAGGGACTTAGAGTATAACATTGTTCTGTATTTGTTTGTTGAAGCGTAAAAACCCAGCGGAACATCCACTTCATTATGCTAAGTCTCTCTCTCTCTTCCTCTCTCTCTCTCTGGGCCAGGCTGGGGACACACCGCTGCATGTTGCAGCAGCGCTGAATCATAAGAAAACGGTGCGGCTTTTGCTAGAGGCTGGAACAGAGAGCAGCATCCGCAACAACGTGAGTGGAGTGCCCCAGGCCCCCGGCCCCAGGCCCCCGGACCAGGCTCTGTTCTACACTCTTAGAGGAGAAAAAAAAGGGTTCTTCAGCTGTCCCCATAGGATAACCCTTTTTGGTTCCCAGGTAGAACCTTCTGTGGAAAGGGTTTTACATGGAACCCAAAAGGGTTCTACCTAGAACCAAAAAGGGTTCTTCAAAGGGTTCTTCGATGAGGACAGCCAAACAACTATTTTAGGTTTTAGATAGCACCTTTTTTTCTAAGAGTGTACTATACTATACTATACTATGTTCACTATGCTCTGGAGCAGTCATGCACTTCTAAAGGCCGTCTTAATCATGACTAATGTCACCGCACATTCTGTTTGGTGAATAACCTGCTCTGGAGCCACGGCTATGGTTTTTTACTCAGTCACAGTAACGCCATGCGGACTTTGATGAGGAACAACAGTATGTTGTTCAAGAAATGTAATTTTGACATACTGACAACTGAAATAGCTACTTGGAAATATCTATTTATATTTACCCTTAACTTCGTTGCCTGACGACTCAAACTGAATTCATCCGCTGTTCTACGTTCGCTACATACTTCAGTCTGAGACGGACGTCGTTGGAGTCGTTTGTGGTGACGTCAAAACGAGGGCTGTTGTACGAAACAAAGTCATCGGCGATCGGCTAATCTTTAACCAATCAGAGTATCAAAGCCAATGACACTTTTTCAAAACGCAGCTTTACCCACTTGTGTTCTGGCTCTGGCCCAACACAGTTTCTGAGACCAATCAGAATGGTTAGAATGTGTTTGATTTCTAGAAAATGTCAGGGAGGTACTCAGTTCCAGACTCATTGCGGAGAAGAAGCTAACGTCTGTTTGGCCGGAGCGAGGAGTTTGGGTAGCCAGGCAATGAACATAGTGCAATAGCCAGTTGAATCACATATCTCTAACTAGGCCTTGTAGCCCTGGTTGACTGGCCTCTTGTCTCTGTATGTGAGCAGGCAGGCCAGACTGCACTGGACCAGGCCAGAGACCACAACAACCCAGACATAGCTCTGCTTCTGACCAAAGCACCTCAGGTGAGTACAGGTTTACCCAGTCTGTCCAGCAGGGGCACCCAGGCAGTATTATTATTTTACTTTTACACCTCACATACCAACCTTATCTATATATTTATATAGAAAAAATGTATGCCGCAGACTGTGTTTGGACTTGAATTACAATACTTCAGGTGTTTGACTGGCGTTTTTATCTGTCTGAAATTCTCATATCTCCATAACGCCTACCTGACATCATTCCTGTGGGTTGGCAGTAAAGGTGTTTCTGCGTCAAGTGCAAGTATGGGCAGAGTCCATGGGAAACTGCTATAGATCTAGATAGGCACTGGCACTTGGAAGTGATAGGGAAATTGAGAGGCTAAACTAGTTAGCATTATTTGTGCTATTTTAGCTGTACCTATATCCCTACTTAATCAAGAAACCTTCCCTAATTGAATAATGTGCATTTACTCCATGTAAAGAGCTGGACAGGCTGAAGTAAACAAAAAACAGGACCTTCAACCAATCAATGGCTGTCAGTAAACTTAAAGCCTCAGTGAATAATAAGACTGGCCCTTAGTTCTCACACTGCTCTCCCTGCGTGTATTCAGGTCCAGAGCTTCACCCGAGGCAGGATTGTGAGGAAGAGGAGGGACAAGCTGAAGGCTGAGCGCCGAGCACAGTCTGTGCCCAGGGATGAGATGCTCCCCAGGAAGGTACAGTTAGCTGACCGTCTCACTCGTACCGCGTGCGCCAGCATATTATAACACAGATGCGGAGATGTTTGATTTTTGTTGTTCCTCACAGGACAGCGCATCTGCTGCCGACGACACCCACAGCAGCGACCTCGTCGCCCTCAAACACGAGGTGGTCGAGGCGAGCGCCAGCAAGGGCACAAACAGGAAGCTCAAAGAGAAGGTCAGCTATTACCTTAACCTTCTAAACAACCCGCACACGTTTACCCAGGTGAGATATGTTATCAATATTAAACAGATGGAATATGTAATGCGGTGTGATGTCGTTGCAGCCCTCGCTCTCCGACCCCCTCCGCCGGAATGAGAACAAACACGGAAAGAAGAGGCGGGGCCAACTGCGTGGCTCCTCCCCCCAGCCCCCGCCTCACAACTACAAGGCCTATCAGCTGTACACTCTGTACCGTGGCAAGGATGGCAAAATCATGCAGGTAGATAGAAAAAGAGCACACAGACGCCTGTGCTTTTGTTTTACATTTTTCACGTGATGCTATGATTTCATTATGCTTTCGCTTCACATTTAAAGTGCGTTGCTTTGAAAGCACTGTGAAAGGAGCTACTGTCAGAGATTTTCTGTCATGTTGAAACCTTGTAACGGTAGTAGAAAACACATATTTCAGTCGGAGCAAGGCCCCGCGACAGACTAACATCCTGTCCAGGAGGTGTACTTGTACATCTAGCTGCCTCATGCTACAGAAACATGATAGGCTCCTGTCCTATGGGCCATTCTGGCTCGGACAAGACTTACATACTTAGTAATTAATACAATTTCAGCCTGAGTTTGTGTCTGCTATCAAGTGGATCAGTGCCCGTGGTTTGTTTCTGTGTCCCAGGCGCCCATCAATGGCTGCCGCTGTGAGCCTTTGATCATCAAGCTGGAGAACCAGCTGGAGGCCACCAAGGAGGAGATGAAGACGGAGATCCACACGGTGCAGGACCTGATGAACAACAAGATGGGACAGTTGGACCGCAAGAACAAACATCAGGTACATAATAGACCAGGGTGCTGTTCATTAGGGCGTTTTCAACTTTTTGCAACGTAAACGGAAAATTGTAGCTTTCGACCTACATCCCACAAGCCTCTGAAGTCACAGCAGTGGATGTGGGGCAGGCATGCATTCATCATTTGCAGATTTTGCCTATTAATGAAATGAAGTGTAATGTTACTAAAGTCAAAAGCAGCTGTGAGCTTTTGTTTCACAACCGGCGTCTTGCATTAATCACGACAGCTTTATCAGGCTCGGGCATTTAACTATGTGGTTTGTGATTGTGTGGTTCTAGATCCGTGCCCTAGATAAGATGACAGTAGAGAGAGTTTCAGCGGAGAGGTCAGAGTGCCAACACAGGATCGACCAGAGGGCCACGCAGGAGAGACAGGAGGGGGAGAAGAGACAGGTAATACTAACAGCAGTGTCAACTCACTCAACACCGCAAGAGAGGCGGGTCTCAGATGGACTAAACACTCGTTCCTATACCTTCACGTGCCGTCATTAAACTTTTTAATTCAAGGTTGTCGTTAAAATATTACAACAATGCTTTAAAGTGACTGCCCAGTGTTTCCAGATTTCTATGAAATATGACTTATAATGACTTATATGAGTGAAATAGTTTTTCTTCCCAAATTGTATTAATTAGCTATGTTAAAAAGCATATTTTTATGTTGGAATGGTGTGTGCGTACCCCAACAACAGAATGTTGTAGGCGTATACCGGTCGTTAAAAATATTCACCCAAGTAGACAGCTGATTGGCCAGCTCATCCTCCTCTAGACCAGGGTTTCCCAAACTTTGTCCTGGCCCTCTCTGGCAACAGCTCTGGTGGACATACCTGCAGTCAGAATGCCAATTGCACGCTGTGGCATCTGTGGCATTGTGTTGTGTGACAAAACTGCACATTTTAGTGGCTTTTATTTTCCCTATCACAATGTGCACCTGTGTAATGATCATGCTGTTTAATCAGCTTCTTGATATGCCACACCTGTCAGGTTGATGGATTATTTTAGCAAAGGAGAAATGCTCACTAACAGGGAAGTAAACACATTTGTGCAATACATTTGAGAGAAATAAGCTTTTTGTGCGTATGGAAAATTTCTGTGATCTTTTATTTCAGCTCATGAAACATGGGACCAACACTATAAACTTTGCATTTATATTTTTGTTCAGTGCGGAAAGTATTCAGACCCCTTGACTTTTTCCACATTTTGTTAGGTTACAGCCTTATTCTAAAAATGATTAAATAGTTTTTTCCCCCTCACGCAATCTACACACCATACCCTATAATGACAAAGCAAAAACAGGTTTCTAGAATTTTTTGGCAATTTCTAAAAGAACAAATATGGAAGAATCACATTTACATAAGTATTCAGACCCTTTACTCAGTACTTTGTTGAAGCACCTTTGGCAGCGATTACAGCCTTGAGTGTTCTTAGGTATGACGCTACAAGCTTGGCACACCTGTATTTGGGGAGTTTCTCCCATTCTGCTCTGCAGATCCTCTCAAGCTCTGTCAGGTTGGATGGGAAGCGTTGTTGCACAGCTATTTTCAGGTATCTCGAGACATGTTTGATCGTGTTCAAGTCCGGGCCACTCAAGGACATTCAGAGACTTGTCCCAAAGCCACTCCTGCATTGTCTTGGCTGTGTGCTTAGTGTCGTTGTCCTGTTGGAAAGTGAACCGTTGCCCCAGTCTGAGGTCCTGAGGTCCACTCTGGAGCAGGTTTTCATAAAGGATCTTTCTGTACTTTGCTCCATTCATCTTTGCCTCGATCCTGACTAGTCTCCCAGTCCCGGCCACTGAAACATTCCCACAGCATGATACTGCCACCACCATGCTTCACCCTAGGGATGGTGCCAGGTTTCCTCCAGACGTGACGCTTGGCATTCAGGCCAAAGAGTTTAATCTTGGTTTCATCAGACCAGATAATCTTTTTTCTCATGGTCTGAGAGTCTTTAGGTCCCTTTTGGCAAACTCCAAGTGGACTGTCATGTGCCTTTTACTGAGGAGTGGCTTCCATCTGGCCACTCTACCATAAAGGCCTGATTGGTGGAGTGCTGCAGAGATGGTTGTCCTTCTGGAAGGTTCTCCCATCTCCACAAAGGAACTCTAGAGCTCTGTCAGAGTGACCATCAGGTTCTTGGTCACCTCCCTGACCAAGGCCCTTCTCCCCCGATTGCTCAGTTTGGCCAGGCATCCAGCTCTAGGAAGAGTCTTGGGGGTTCCAAACTTCTTCCATTTAAGAATGATGGAGGCCACTGTGTTCTTGGGGACCTTCAATGCTGCAGAAATGTTTTGGTACCTCGAAACAATTCTGTCTCGGAGCTCTAAGGACAATTCCTTCGACCTCATGGCTTGGTTTTTGCTCTGACATGTATTGTCAACTGTGGGACCTTACATAGACAGGTGTGTGCCTTTCCAAATCATGTCCAATCAATTGAATTGACCACAGGTGGACTCCAATCAAGTTGTAGAAAGGTCTCAAGGATGATCAATGGAAAGAGGATGCACCTGAGCTCAATTTCAAGTCTCATAGCAAAGAGTTTGAATACTTATATAAATAAGGTATTTCTGTTTTCGCTTTGACATTATGGGTTATTGTGTGTAGATTGCTGAGTATTTTCTTTTATTTAATTAATTTTAGATTAAGGCTGTAACGTAACAAAATGTGGAAAAAGTCAAGGGGTCTGAATACTTTCCGAAGGCACTGTATATACCCTGCTGTATCTCTGTCACAAAACCTTTTCTTGTCTTGGCCTGCCCTTCAAGCAGGCATCAGTGGTGAACGAGCTGAAAAACTGGTGCTTGGCCAAGCTCCAGAACATTGAGGTGCGTTTCACCGGAGACCCCCGCAACGCCAAGCTGCGTCAGTCCTCGTCCATGGCTGAAGGCCTGTGTGAGATGGACCCTGGGGGCCTCACTGTGCTGCCTGCAGGGGGGCCTGGGTGCAGCGTCGAGTGTCTGGCCCCCCACACCACTGACCTCACCGAGGGAGACCCCAACACGGCCGCCACAGAGGACCCCTCAGCCAATCACAACTTTGGGGTTCAGGTGGACAGCTCTCCAGGTACGGTTCAAAGAGAACTCAGTGAAATAGCCAGCGCTCCGAATTACTACTCTTATGCACATGCACGAACACACATACACAATGGAGAGGGAACTCATTTCACACAGATACAGGCTTATGTAAGCATTACGTAATCTAAGTATATTATTCTTAGGTCATACCCTTTTTTTAGAAGTAAATAACAGAGAATGTGGCCCAAATAGAACATTTTCACAGAAATGCCCAAAATATAAAGTTGCCTTTGGCAGGTTAATTAATTTATCATCCTAATCTATCACACTGCATTTGAAGATGGCAATCTCACTGGAACTAATTTGAATAATCATAAATGATTTATTGTGTGCCGTGCTCTGAGGTTGACTTTTTAATTCTAATTCACTTAATAATTGGCTCTCGGAAATCTCCCAGGCGGTGGTAAACATCACAAGCGAGAAAAGATCTCCCCAACTCCCGCTAAGTCCCTGTCCCCATCTCCCCAAGTGGTGCGGCCCAAGGAACGCTCGCTGTGTTGTACTGACCCCCGCAGGCCATACCAGGGACTGCAGGACATGGCACTGCTGGATTTGGCGCCGAGCATAGGCGGCAACAACCAGCGGGCCAGCAGCCTGTCCCCAGCCACCGAGCGCCGCTGCAGCAGCAGGCAGGACAAGGACTGCGACAGGGAGAGGGATAAAGACAGGGAGCGGGGCAGGGACAAGGGCAAGCACCACAAGAGGCACTCCCAGGGCAGAAGAACTAAGACCAAGGGGGACAAGGGGGCCTCGGTGGGGCAGGCCGAGGGGGCTCAGACTCTGGGGGTGTTTGGGGAGAGAGCCGTGGAGAGAGGCGTGGGGGAGGGCTTTGAAAAGGAGAGGGAGAACATGCACGCCCTGGAGGTGACACAGTACTTCTTCGAGGCGGTGTCGACCCAGATGGAGCACTGGTATGAAAGGAAGATCCAGGAGGCCAGGTGGCAGGCGGACCAGCGTGCTCAGGCAGACAGGGCTTCCCTGGTGGAGAGGATCACCTACCTGGAGGACGAGCTACGCATGCTCAGGACTAACAGGCACGACGACAGCTAACACAGGGACGCCACTGCAGAGTATAGAGGTATACCTTCAGAACAGCAACAAAATTACAGATGGCACCCTGGATCAACTGGACCCACTGACCAAAAAAATTGTCATTGACTGAATTTAGCAGATTTAATACTTTTGGTAAATAATGTCATGCAACAGTAGAAAATCATCTGTATAGTAACTTATTTTAAAGACATGTTATGGCATGCCAGACTATTCAGCATAATGTGGTCTTGTTATTAATTTGTTTTGGGTAGCTCCTGTGTTTGTAAAACTGATAGTTATTTATAATGTATTATGTCATGGGGCCATCACGGAACTGGTACACACACACACACACACCTGGGAACAATGTCACGCTGTCATTAAGTCAACATGCCAATACTCCAGTGCTTTTTATCCTGTGATGAGAAAGTCTTATGTGAAGGATTCTGGAGGTTTGCTTGTGGAAAATGTGGGTCATTTTTTGTGACGTTCTTAATTTATATTCAAATGAGAGAGTAGAGAAAGACAAACGCAGACAGCAGAAATAGTTGAGGTAACTAGGATGCTTAAAATATCAGTAGAATACGCTACTGCAAGCTTTTATACAGATATGTGACTTACAAGGGTAACAGAACTCAAGAGAACACAGCCAAACTGGCACTGTCTTAACTAGTAAGAAAACTATAGTATTCATAACCTTTACTCCAACCCACTACTGTATATTTCTTTAATGGTAAAAACCATATCATCCTACTGCTTGTCCTTTAGCACTAAAATGAGGTACTGTTAAGAAGAACCATTTTGCATGATGGAAAGTCTGTTTTTATCTTCTGAAATAGACCTGTGCAAACAGTATATAGTTAGTGCTGATGTGTGACATTTGTTCTGTTCAGATGCGAGGTTGTGGTACATTGATGTCTTTGTTGATATGAACACACATTCTGTGTAGTAAAATAGATATCAAATGGATTTTGTAAAAAAAAACTAGAGACAAACTACAAAATGTATTTTTGTTTTATGTCCAACATGTACATAACATATTTCACGAGGGTCATCTGGACACAAACAGCTTTACAATAGCCCAACATGAGAACGATGGTATTATGTCAGACATGATCGCAAATGGCATATCACACATGGCTCTCACAGCGTTCCTCACAAGTGATTTGAAAGCGTCACCACTGCTAGACATGTAGATGGCAACCATCTGATATGGTCCAAATCACATTATGAACGGCAACGAGCTGGTCGGGGCCAAATGCCAAGGTGCTTCCACAGTAAGTGGTGTACTTGTCCAAGTACTGATTCCTATGGCTTTCACAGTCCATTTGAGGCAGCATAGAAACGCTTCTGGCATTCACTTCCAGGATAAATCGGTGGGTTACCTTAGCCCCAGACAGGTGACATTACTTCTTAACGTTAGCCAATGCAAGGGATGACTGTAGCTCGTCATGATGCATGTTTGCCTGTGTGATCATCATTCGGATGGCGTCCTAGATATACGGAGACAACGAAGGTTAGAACAGGGATAGAACGCAGAATGACGTCATTTCAGACCTTATCTCACCTGATTCGTGCTGTTTTTATTCCTCTTGAACTCATCTCTCGCCCAATCCCTCAGGTATTTTCGGTCTCCCTCGTCTGGCACTTGTCTGATGGTTCTCATCATGTTTCTGTAGAGACTCAACACTTTCTGCCTCTGTATAAACTAGAAATAGACCAGAGGAAGCAAAACAAGCAAGCTAGCTAGCAAGTTATCTGGCTAATTTATCAACAATCATATTAGCAGAACAATTTGCTGAAGGAGAAAACGTTAACAAAAAAAAAGGCATAGTATTAGCTACTTAGTGAGGATATTACACTTAAGACCAAATTGTCAGATGAGCTAACTAGAGCTGCTGCTGAAATGCTAACGCTAGCTAGCTCGCTCATCATGCTGCCACGGCTATTTCCCAAGTGTGAATGAAAGAGAACACCATCTAGTTGGCAGTGGTAGTCGAACCGCATGGTTTACAGGTCATGATACCGACAAATATGTATTTATTACCTGTTTTAATGTAAGTGCTGCCGCGGGTAACCTTGAGCTAGCCATGATGTGAATTGTAGCAAACATGGTTGTAGAGGCAGCTCAAGCTGACCTGTTTTGGCAGTCAACATATAGAAATATAAATGTCGCCCTCTTGTGGGGCGGAGTATTATTGAAAATCGATTTCTTTAGGGACCATAAAATACTGTATGTGAATTGGCTACTACCAAATACAGTACATATTAGATAAAACAACGTGCTCAAAACACAGATTAAAAAGTTTATTATCATCATACAATGTATCATGTCATATGATGTGATTTATGGATGGTATGAAGAAAAAAAAACTTCCATGAATATCATATGTTTACTTATAGTTACAACTGTGTTCCATATGGCCACAGCAATGACATTTCCTAATGGTGTCTTCGTGTCAGTGAATGAACCTTATCTACAGTAAGATGTAGTGGATATGTCTCTTAGACCAGAGAAATGCCATCGATTGGAGCGTTTATCAAAATTGTTATTAGCAGTTCTTGTGCTTAAAATTTTCCCAAAAACCTTGACCTTTAATGAGAGAGAGGGTTAAGCTTTATATGAATAACACATTTGGGCAGAATGATAATTTCCATGTAAACAATGGATTATTTTATAAGCACATGGGTGTTAAGTGAGATGCAATAAGATTTCTTCAAGGCACAATTTTTGGGATTACTTTAGAAATGGATCAAGACCATATCGGCATGCTTTTGTTTTGCCATGATATAACGAAAAGGTGTGCTTTTGTTCTTTTTTTGTTCTTTACAGTTGTCCAAAAACAACTTCATCACAACACTACTGTCAGCTCCATACATTATCGGTTGATGTGTTCACATGGAAGTAGAATGACTTGATGATGAGCATGTAACACTGAAAACATCCATACAACATGAAGGGGGTTATAGTACACAGGGGAAAGAGGTACAGCATCTCTTCACTGAGGTTGTTTACGCGGAAGGGAATCACATTTTGTATCCTTTTCTAAATCATTTGTTACAGACGTGCAAGTTAAAGCAATGCTTATTACATTACGAAAGAACTTCCAGAATCCCCCTGGCCTGAAGTCAAGGACTCAACGGCGGAAGTCGCTATCAAACTCTACAGTCTACTAAAATTACAGTAAAAAAAATGAGATAAAAAGGCACGTACACAGCGGCAAGTCCGTCTTTCTTTGTGAGTCCCATTTTGTTTTTTGAGTCCGTGTGTTGTCGAGAGGCTAGCAGCAGAGTGGCGTTGTGCGGTTGGTTGCTGCCTTCTAAGATGGCTTCTACTGGTCGGTTGCCGTGACGAGTTCGAACCACTGCCTCAGCGCGTCACTCAGGGTTTCTGGCAAGGCGTTGACGTCCCGCAGGATCACGTAGAAAGGGAAGGGGAACTCCTCCATGTAGGAGCGGATCTCAGGCATCTCTCCTGGACCTTTGAAGATGGGCACCTTGATGTCCAGGATGGAATCCTGTAGAAAAATGACAAAGGAAACACCAAAGGGAACAGTTCTATATGAATATCATATCTTATAGTGATTTGATTATTCACATTAACAAATGTATCATGTAAATTAGATGTTGCATTACCATCCACAGTCCTTGATACATAACATGGATTCCATCTAAACCAACTTAAGTCCCTTACCCTGGAGTTTGGGTTGTCGAGCACCACGAAGATGACGAAGACGTTGGCGCTGCGAGCCGCCTGCACAGCCGCCGTCACCCTCTCCTTCCCCTCCAGGAAGAGCCCTCTGCCGTCCGACACAATGAGCAGCAGCTGGGCTGTCTCTGTGGGGGGGAGAGTGGGGGAGGGAGGGAGGGAGACAAGGAGGGGAGGGAGAGTGGGACGAGAGCGAAAGAGGGAGTGAGAGAGAGGAGGCGGTCAGTTTACACTTGCACCACAATGGCCCTGGGTGTCTGCTTACAGGTTCAAGTCCTCTGGGCTGCAGAGGGAGAGCAGTGAAAGCTCAGATACCAGCTCTGCACTGTGATCTTCACCACGGCTCCATAGAGGACATGTTAGCTTCACCAGGGGCACTGTAGCAGGAACAATACCCTGCCTTTGAATAACAGTCATTGTGATCTACTCTCCCACTGTTTCCCTCAGGGCTTGTTTGTTGGACATCAAATACACCCAGGGCACGGACCCCATAGGCTCAGAGTACGATGCAATCAGCAGGCGTTGATTATTATGTGAACTCATTACTGTGAGGTATAGTGGGCTCTAAACCCACTTGAATACATTAGCAAATGAAGAACGGACTTGGGGAGGCCGTTCTCTAGTATGGTAATCATACTGAATAGTCTTATTGCATTGATCAAGTGAAAGGAGATGCTGCACCACCGCAATACATTACCTGTGTTCATGGATCCAGGGCTGTGTTGCTTAGCTGCTACAAACATGTTGGCTGAGGTCTCCAGGAACTAAAGGACATGAGCACAATGTGACGGTCAGTCTCAAACAGGAGTACCTCACTAAATAGATGTCATTTAATATCACAGACGGTAAACAAATGGGCTCGGAAGGCGTTCAATTCATGAAAACAAAGATATCAAGCACAACAACAAACAAAAAAACAGCGGGACCCCACCTGGGCTATCCTGGTCTTTTTCTGCTGGAACTGACAGAGCCTCAGTATCCTGGCGCCAGACTGGTCGTTAAACTGTTGCTGGAACGGATGGAGCAGCTGCACCGTCTCACCGAAGCTGAGGTGACAACCAAAACATTTCACAGATGTAACAGCACTGTCTGGGGAAGAGCAACACCTGGACATCAATATTCGTTCATCTACAGAGGGCCGCTCCTCTCACCTGCACACGGACACCTGCCCGACCTCCAGGAGAGTGAGAGCGTTGACGATAACAGACAGGGATTCAAAGGCCAGCTGTGACACACGGGAGACAGAGGGGAGACATTAATGAGACATTGTCTGTTCCCCAAATGGCATTCTATTCCCGATATAGGGCACTACTTTTGAACAGACACCTATGAGGCCCTGGTCAAAAGTAGTGCACTGTGGAGGGAATAGTGTGCCATTTGGGATTTATACATTGTTCCTGCAGCAAACTGACTAAGGCAGCTAGACTCGGAGCGGCTGGTCGGGGGGCCAAAAAGAGATAGTATTTGAAAATGATAATTTCATACCTTCATTACATTGAGACACAATCAGGTCTCTTTTTTTATTTGTGGGAATACTTGATCAACAGATGTCTTAAATTAAACACATTTGTAGCTTAATTCCTGGTGATTTGATTATTTTATTTTGCTAAAAACTTTGGGGGGCCAAATAAAATCCCTTGCGGGTCGGTTTTGGCCCACGGGCCGCCTGTATCCCCGCTCTAAGGTTATTGTATTATTGTATCCACTCATCCCTCTGAGAAGGCCTACTGTACCTGTTTGGAGTGGTTGTCCACCATGCTGGAGGAGTCGTCCACGGCCAAACAGATCTGGTACTCTCTCTTGCTGGGCTTGGTCCTCCTCAGCCAGATTTTGTCTTTACGGAACTGACTGGCGATGTAAGGGATCACCTTTCGCATGTTCAGACGTTTCCCTGTGCGGAAGTCTCCTCTGTGACACAGCGAGAAAACAGAATAATATTTTTTTTTGAATATTTGTACTGAAATTAAAAATAAAAAACGTTATTTAAAAATGAAAAGAAAAAATAGAAATGAATGAATAGAAAAGGTTGCAAAAGCCTGTTCCTCTTCTAGTCTGTGAGTGTTGTCTAATAGTCGACCAATGATCATGCTCCCTGAATGATCTAGGGGTTGCGGTAGGTACTCACTTGAGCTTGGCGGCCTGCGTGGGCTCTAGGATGAGACGGAGCTGCTCGCACAGCTGCTGGGACAGGGCCGAGGTCAACGTCTGGTACTGGTGCCACATGGCTGCCGCTGCACTCTCCTATAGGGCAAGACCACGGCATGAGTTGCACATCTCAGTTTCACACAGAGATCTGAACTTCTAGTGGTAGGTAATGGGAACAGAAAATGACAGGGTAAATAGTGTCCGGTGTTAGGAATGTTTTGCAGGACATCCAAAGTGCCGGTACCTCCTCCCGGTCTC
Source organism: Salmo trutta (assembly GCF_901001165.1). Taxonomy (NCBI): domain Eukaryota; kingdom Metazoa; phylum Chordata; class Actinopteri; order Salmoniformes; family Salmonidae; genus Salmo; species Salmo trutta. The sequence continues at coordinate 33,081,183 of NC_042957.1, read as the reverse complement.
CAGGGGCCTGTTTCATCCAGACTTCCAGCTGCAGCTCCATCTCCCTCCTCAGCTCCTCTGGGTCGCGGACTGGGTTCTGGGGACACACAGACATTCAGCTAATCTTATACGGAGCGCTCCAGAGCTTTCTGACAGATCTGTTTCATTAGTAGCACAAAGCAGGTCTCGGATCATCTCTCGGGTACCTGCAGTGTGTCCATCAGCAGCTCTGGGACGGTGTGGAAGGTAGACTCTGTGCTCCTCTCTGGGTGCTCCTCGTCACTGTGACCCCGTGTGTCTTTTGGCCTCTCCTCGTCCTCCTCACACTGCCTCTGAGCCTCCAGCTCTCCGCTGTCTAGACCTACAGTGGAGAACAGACACAGTAAGACACACGAACAACAGGCAAACGCGCACACACACGACATGAGTAGATGGCTGGAGCACCTTTCTGGGACGCTCTGTTCGACTCCAGCTTCTCTGGCTTCAACTCCTGCGCCTCAACAGCCTGCAGGTCCTCTTCCTGCTCCTCTGTATCCATAGCAATGTCCTCATCCTCTTGGTCCTCCTCTTGGGGGGCTCCGGCTGGTTTCTGCTGGTCTGCACTGGCAACATCTGTAACATGTCAAGAGACCATGGTTTTAGAACGGTACCGGTTGTCGTCTCCGACCATCGTCTTCCGACGATGATAAAAGTGTGAAGTGAACTCCGCGGTATGGATATCTGTGCAGCTCAGTGTTCTGTGGTGCGTTGCTGCTTCACCGTATGTCTGTGTGTCGTAGGCGGTCTCTCCCTGTTTGATGTGCTCGTACAGGTCCGACTCCTGCCGGGCCTCAGTCTGGTTGCTCTCCTGCGTCTTCTCCGTACTGCTCTCCACTGTTCGCAGGCGCTTGCTGATGCGCTCGTTGTAGTCGCCCGTCGAGCGCTCGTTGTCCGCCTGCCCAGGCTTCCTCTTGAAGCTCTGGAACAGCCAATTCGGAATTAGAACCCATTTGGAAATATATTGCTCATCTTAAAACACAAAAACGGAATTGTAGCCCGTTTTGAAATGTTCCGGTCTCACTTCAACTCAAGAACACACTGCAGAGCAAACCCATTCTATGGAGGGCCCGAGTGTCTGTGGGTTTTAGTTTTTTCCTTTCAATTAAGACCCAGACAACCAGGTGAGGGGAGTTCTTTAGTAATCAGTGACCTTAATTTGTCAATCAAGTACAAGGGAGGAGCGAAAACCCGCAGGCACTCGGCCCTCCGTGGAACGAGTTTGACACCGGCCGGAGAGATTCGTTGACCAGACATACCTGTGTCTTGCTCTGGCTCCGTTTCTGAGAGGACATCCTTGCCATGAGTTTGGACTCGTGTCCCTCTGACTGACTGGCATCAGCCGCTCCGCTACCGTGCTCCTGGACAACAACAACAACACAAGAGGGTCAAATGTGTGGATTTAGACATTTACACGGGCTGTAAATGGGTTGGGTGAGGTGGGCGTGTACCTCTTTAGCTTGGTCTCTCTCGGATGCTTCTCCTGCCAGCTCCACGGCCGTCTCACTCTGGACGTTCTCCTCTCCCGTCTGACCGTCCGTGTTGTGCTCCTTCCTCTCTGCCGACTCTGGCTGCTCCTCATCCTCACCCGTACCCTCCTCTTCCTCCTCCTGTGGGCAATGACGAAGAAAGGTGTTAAACACCCGACTAGCAAAACAATCTGTTCTAGGTACATCTGAATCCCCAATGTGCAAGAAAAGACAAGTCAAACAACCTTTGGTTTCTGGCCTTCGTTTGCAGGGATGGCCATGTCCTCCTCTTTCCCAGCCTCCCGTCCTTCGTCCTTCTCCTCCTCCTCATCCTCCTCGGCCGCCTCTTTGTCCTCCTCTGTTTGTTCTCCTCCACCTCCCTCTTCCTCCTCAGTCTTGGGTTCTGGTTCCTGGCCTTCCTCCTCTCCTTGTTTGTCTGTCTGATCTTCAGCCATCTCTTCCGCTCCTCCCTCCTCATCTTTCTCTGCTCCCTCCTTCTCGTCCAGCTCCATGGGCTTCGCGTCAATGTCGAACGGGTTTTCCTCTGGAGGAAATAAACAATTGTCAGACACTGGTTCTGTGGTGTCTCCACCTGTTCCTCTCAAATAGTATTTATTATCTTTCTAATTATTTAGCTGCGCTTCAAAGGAAAGTAAAGCTAAAAACACGATTGTCCTGTTTTATTAAAGATATTTCCACGCGGAGGTCAAAATAACTCTGAAATTGATAATGCCATTTTTGTGCAAGATCTATTTGGAAACAAATGCTAGGAATTTCAGCCTGTTCGGGTGGGTTGGAACTTTTGGCCCACATCCTGATCTGATTATAATAGACCAATGACTGTTCATCTGGGTAAGGGGGTGGGCTCTACACCTATCAGCCAATCAGGGATGTAAATATCTTCAAATGTGTTTCCTGAAGCCCACAAAATCAGACTGAGCATTTCAAGGGCCAAAGGAGGATCAGGGAAATATATATTGGAGTTATTTTCATTACATAAACACAGTAATTTATTAGACAAAGTGATGATTTAAAAATAAAATTACAGAGACTGCATGGGGGCTTTAATTAAGCTTGCCTGGCACAATGGACCCAATGGAATAGTCCCAAAGTGCAAACCCTGCCTACCTGGCACTCAAACACTGAAAGTATTTGAAAGAAGACAAATAATATTTGAACCCAGGTATGTTCCTCTCCTCCCCTGTTGACCCCTGACCCTTGCTGAAGCCTCACCTTCTCCCTCTCCCTCCTCCTCGTCCCCAACCTGCTCCTCCTCCTGGTCCAGGTTGAGTTCATCAGGCAGGTCCATGGCCTCTGGGTCAGGCTTCTTCTCCTGCTTCCCGTGGTACGGGTCCACCTCGTTCTCATCAAACTCCCGCTGGAACACACAAACAGAAAAACTCAATCAGATACGGTCTGGCAGTCCTGCTAAAACACACACCCAACTACAGCCTGAGATTTAGTGGCCGCATGCTCATCACACAGCCAGGGATAGTTTGACCAAACTACTGGTCTTTCGAAGTAAACATCGTTTCCTAGTTAAAGCGTACCTCGTCCCCTTGTTCGTGGATCTTCTCCTTTTCCTCCTCGTCCAACTGTTGGTCTTTGTCGTCTTTGTTCTTGTCTTTTTTGGGGTCAGCTGCATCCAGGTTGTCGTCCTTGGCGACCAGTTCTGATTCCCCCTGAAGACAAACAGAAGAACAATTACTAAACAACGAATACAGTAGCATGCTGACTGGTCGCAAGTGGTAGATACCGCACTCGCTGTCAGATATGTGAACAGTTTAATCCAATTCTTTCTCCCCGTACCTGGTCCATTCCTTGGCCTGACTCCTCCTCGTCACTGCCCTCCTCTTCTTCGTCATCCTCATCATCACCCCACATCCTCTCATCCAGCGTGTCCGTCTGGCCCTCGCCCAGGTCACCCATCTTCTTATCCAGATCTTCATCCTCCTCTTTGTCAGACTCCTCCTCATCATCTTCACCTGAAAAGGAATAACCAAGAGCGCTTTGCGACGTGAGACCAGGGTTGGGTTTATTAGGGCATGAAACAGAAAACTGTTTTGCAACAGACAATGAAAATGAGCATTTTAATTGGACAAATTGGAGGTAGTCCCTTAATGTTTCAGTCTATTTTCTCCCGTTGCTGCCTAATGAACATGACCCAGGAGAAAGTTCAGACTGCCACGAGGCTGTGCGTTAAAGAGGTCTGTCGTCCCACCTGGCTCTTGCTGGTCTCCATCATGCATCTGGCCGTCAAAGTCCTCGGACATCTCGATGGCGTTGTCTTCCTCCTCAATGTTCTTCTTGTCAGGCTCCTCCTCCTTCTTCTCCTGGCCTTCCTGGAACGTGTCCTCCACCTACGACAGAAACGGAACAGTTTTAGCTAGCGAAACGTTATAACCTTTGGGGTGAATCCCAACTCTCACCGAGTATATTGTTTTTACTTAGTCATGTATTGATGTCAGTGGGAGACTAAGTGAAATGAGACTTTAGTGGAAGTTAGGATTCGGCCTTTCATTAGCAACGCTAGTCAAAAAAACATAGATCTTATAGTGTCTGCATTATGTTGTCATTCTTGTAGGCGTCACCTGCTCTTCATTCTCGATCTTGTCGCTGACGTCTTTGGTGCCCTCTCCCTCTCCGATGCCACCGCCCTCATAGTCATGGAACTCTGTGGCCCCCTCTCCGTCCCCTCCCTCCATCAGCTCCTGGGGTAGACAGAAGCCCTGCAGGACAAGACAACAGGACAATCAACAAGGGAAAAAAAAGCAGCTGTACTGTAGGCACCGCCGCAGCGTAGGTAATTTACCCAAACAGTAGGAATAAACAGGTACTGAAACTACAGTTTGTCCTAATGTTTTAAAGCAGATCCCAGTAGAATGGATACAGTACCTTCTGGGCTAGCTCAGTGAAGATGCCGGCCAGGACAGAGAGCAGTTTCCCAGTGCTCCTGTGGGCTCCCAGTGACACGGCCAGATAATAGCGTACCAGCTCCGAGTACAGCCCCAGCATGGGCTCCAGACGCGCCAGCAGCCTGCACGCCTCACTCAGCTCCTAAAAACACAGCACACGGGACAAAGCAGTAAAACAGAAGGTCAACGGTGACGTATGAATTTCACGAACAAAGCAAATCTGAAAACGACAGGACATCATCGTTCAGAAAACCTCAGGAGAAAGAAATAATGATCTCCTATGGCGACTTTGACATGGTTGGCTACCTTACAGAACCGTTGCGTTTTAGTATTATATCTCCACTACACTAGAGGGCGGTATAGGCTACAGTATATGCTGTGTGACTGCACCCACCTGGAGCTGGTGAGATGGACAGGAGTCTCGGTGGACCCGGAGTCTCTCCACTAGCTGTTCCAGCGTGTCGCTGACATCCCCCAGCGAGAGAGACGCCACCTCTGCTCCTAACTCCTCCTCCAGCAGGCGGCTCAGGTGACCAGGCTTCAGCAGGTCCTCCTGGGGCGCCTCCTCCTCACCTTCTGGAACAGATACGACAGGAAATGACATCCCCATTCCCAATCAATGACCAACACACTTCACAGAACCCTAGGATTGATCACGTTAATACATCTTGGCCCAGTCTCACTCTGGCTTGCCTGGGTCGCTTTTTAGACAGTTCTCCTACAGGAGAATAACCACACAAGGACACAAAGTAAAGCCCCTCCCAGTTTGTCCGTTTTGGTGCCTAGTGAATATGACCCAGGTGTGTTATTGGAGGAAGACAGCAGGGGGTCTTCTCCTCACCTCTCTTGGTGTCTGTCTGCTGTTCTCCCTGCTGCTCCCCCTCCCTCCTCTTCACCAGGGTCTGCACGGCAACCAGCACAGCGTTGATGGCCTTTTCAAGTTCAGCAGAGAACTCTGAGCGGAATGTTTGCTGGTAATCTGAGGGGGGGGGGGGGTTTGGAAGAGGTGGAGGGAAAATTATTTTAACAATGCAATAACACTTTGATACAATTTTAACACCAGTGTAATACACTTTTTTTTTTTTTTTGAAACGGGCATTATAATATACATGCGACTGATTGATTAACTAAGCATGATCGGTCTGTTTTCACCTGCGTCTCCGTGGCCCAGGGAGAGCAGCTGGGTCTTCCAGGTGGTGAACTCCGTCAGGGCGGCCTCCACCTCTCCTCTGACGTACTGCAAGCCCCGGGTCAGGCCAGGCTGGGTGTCGGCCGTGCCCTCGGGGGTGGTGAACAGCTGCTCCACCGCGGGCATTTGTGCCGTCACGGAGCCCAGCCGGTCATAGCCCGAGCAACACACAGAGAAGTGGCTCCTGGGGAGATGTGGAGGAAAGACAAAGCTTAATGGTCTTACCTGTGTTAAGTTCCTGTTTAGTACTATCGGTATTCCTAATGCCATCTTGTGCTCCTAGGCCTTACCAGGAGTGCAGCGCCCCCTGTGTGGACTGCAGTGCCACTGCATCCAGCTCCTCCTTCAGGCTCTGGGTTTGACCCAACATGTCCGCCACACGCTGGCTCAGCTGGCTCCAGGCCGGGTCTCCCCTCCTGAGCAGACACCCAGGGGGCTTCCTCTGAGACGCCAGGGGGGACGGGTACCTCAGGGTGGGCTCCCTCTGCCCGCCTGACCCGTCAGTCTGATGGGGGCCCTCAGGGCAACACTGCAGCAGCCAGGAGAGCTGTTGGAGGAGGGTGACACACTGCACCGACAGGCCCTGGGCCTTGATCACCCAGCCCTGGAGAGACGCCTGGGGGGGAAGGCCACCAGCGTCCTCATTGTGGGCCCGGAGGTGAGCCTGGATGCCCTGAACACTGACTGTTAGCCTCCTGCATGTGTTAGAGGGGATACAAGCCAAAAGCAGTGTTAGAATGACAACTACAGATAGAGATCCTCAAGTTGTCTCCCAAATAGAACCCTATATAGTGCGCTGCTTTTGACCAGGGCCCTATGCGGAATAAGGTGCCATGTAGGGAACAGGGTGCCATTTTGGACACAACCATACCAAGAGATACACAGATCCTCTACCCAAACTGTAAGCTCTGAGGTGTAAGGTCATAGGTTAGAAGTTAAGGTTCACCTGTGTTGGACCCACTGCTCCGTGAGCTTGGCCAGGCGTCGCCTCTGTCTGAGCAGCAGCTTGAACAGGTGGGAGGAGAAGCCTCGGCACCGATCAATGTTCCCAATCCCCAGCTCCTGGAACACACACACACACACACACACACACACACACACACACACACACACACACACACACACACACACACACACACACACAGTTCAAACTACGTGGTTTAGAACCCATTTAGTGACAACATTTAGAACACACAAAATAACCGATATACCGCAGTTGCAATGAAGTCAATCTGTCGGTCATTCCATTTCAGCCTTTCACCTTAGCAGCGCTCTGGAGAGCAGTCATCATGGCCGTTCTGCGGGCCCAGGAGCGGTAGAAGTACTTCTGACAGCCGTCCCACGCGGCGCTCATCTCGGTAAACAAACTGAAAACAGACACAGTTCCATGCCACAGTCAACCAGGTACTCCGTGACGTACCGCACAGCTATTCAAAGACGTACCGCACAGCTATTCAAAGACGTACCGCACAGCTATTCAAAGACGTACCGCACAGCTATTCAAAGACGTACCGCACAGCTATTCAAAGACGTACCGCACAGCTATTCAAAGACGTACCGCACAGCTATTCAGAGTGTAATATTTCAGGTGTGTGTGTGTGTGTAGCAGCCAGGTGTGAGCGTCTTGTCTTACCTGTTCTCGGCCTGCTCCTGGGTCCTGACTGCTGCCAGGGCGGTCTGCAGCTCCAGCGGCTGCAGACACAGGGTCTCCTCTGGGTCCGCTGTCCTGTTCCAGTTCAGGCCCTTACGGTAGGACAGACCTGCACGAAGACAGCAGCACCGTCAATAAAACTCCGGTCATAAAATACTGTACAGTATCAGTGTTCTACCACACTGACATAAGATGTACTTGGGATACAAAGTCTATGTAGAGGGAGTCACCGATCTCAGCCAGCATCTTGAAGAGGTCAGACAGAGCCCTCTGCTTCTGCTGGAGGATGTGTTTGACCTCGGACTTCTGCTTCTCCTTCTCAGCTTTCAGGTCGATCGTGAGGCTCTGGAGGTCACGCAGGTTGCTGATGATCTCCCCTGAAATAAAAACCACAAATACCTTAGTCAAAACTACAATCATGGAGGGACTTTTTCAACAATCTAATCCGAGGCAGTAGAACTTCAGCAAACATTTCTCATCCAAAACCTTTGATATCTTTGGTTTTTCTCATTGTCATTCGTGATGGATTCTCAACGAGGCGGTACAAGCAGACGTTTCTCATCTAAAACTTGTGAGGCCATAGTTTTTCTCCAGCTCTTACCGGTGAAGACGTCCAGGTCCTCAGAGAGCTCGGGCAGGGGGTTCTTCTTCACCAGGGTCACACACATCTTCCTCATCTTCCTGGTGAGGAGGGGAAGACGGCCCTGCAGAGATGAGGGCTCCACACCTACCAGGTCCTCCTCTGGGGACTCACTCTGTAACACACACACACACACACACACAACACACAAGCACAGTCATTGCCAACATCAGAATGGATAACGATACTGGTCCAAACTGTCATTTTATGAGTCAGAAAAATAATGTTTTTGTGTCAGATTAGAGTGATTGTGGCTATAGGGTGGTTTGTACTGCACCTGTAGGTCTCTGGCCTTGCCAGGGAGGGCGTTCTTCAGGGCATGGTGAAGCCTGTGCAGCGGGGTGTTCTCTTGGTTGGCATCCACACTGTCCAGGCTGGCACTGCCGCCCTGCTCCATCAGTGCCGGGGCACACGGCCCGCTCAGCGCTGCCTCAAACTTCTTCACGAACTTGAACAGGGTGCTGGGAAACCATAAGAGTGGTGGACATTGTCATGTATTGACTGGATTGTGATCAAGCTTCAAATGGTACGGTTTAACGGTCATTTGTTTAATAAAACAAGAAAATGAGGATCTTTTATTAACAGGCAGTCTTACCGATGGGTCTTGTCCACCGACTGTTTGATGGACCAGAAACTGACGTCGTTCCACTTGGAGATCTTCACAAAGTCCTTGAGCTCCTTCTCAATGGGCTGGCGGAGCTGAGTGACTTTGGTCTGGATGCATTCTGAGAACTGCGTGTAGTACTTGTGCAGATTCCATAGGAGACTGCAGAGAGGTTCTGTGAAAGCAGGAAGGAGTTCCTAGTCAGGACTACATCTGCACGTTTGAAAAAGGTGAACACCAAGTCAACCGACTTAGCGCAGACTACTGTGTGTAAAGTGTGCGAGGTGACGCTGGGTTGGGTCCCACCTTTTCCGTGCTGGCTGGGGGCCAGGAGGAGGTGGCAGTGGAAGCTGAGCAGCATGGCCAGCCGCGTGTGGTACTCCCCTAGAGTGGACCCCTCCATGAAGGCCTGCAGCGTGGACGACACCGTGGACAGGGACAGACTCTCCAGAGACAGATCGCCCTCTACTGGAGACAACAGAGGACAGGGAGAGTTAGCTGGCTAATACTCCAGTGTTCATTAGGACATGCAATGGAAAACGCTTTGAAACTTTTTTTCAACGGAAACAAAAAAAAATGGTTTCTCTTATTGGACAGGTCCAGGTAGTCCCTTCCTGTTTTAGTCTGTTTACTTCCGTTCGGTACCTTATGAATGTGACCCAACATTTTCATGGATGTGCAATAGGTACCTGTGCTGGTGTCCATCCTCTGCTCCTCCAGGTACCTCTCAACCAGCTGGTAGAGGGAGAACCAGTGCTTGGTGGATCTCTCTGTGTGACGCTTCAAGGCGTTGTCCAGACTGCTGGACCAACAGCTGTTGAGGCGTAGAAAGAAAGAAAATAGAAAGGCCTTAAAGTCTAGCGGGTTGTGGGAAACCGGATCCATTTTTCACCATGTCAAAAAGCATACTAATTTCTCACCACGTCTACACTACAATAACTCCAACAGAAAATGTTATTATACGCGTGATAAAAAAAAAGGTAACAGTATCATAACCAGGAGTATAACCCTGCCTGCTTTTTCTGTGCCTTACTTGAGCTCCAGTTTGCGCCACTGGATGATGAGGTTAGTGACAGGCTCCAGCTCCCTCCTCAGAGAGACCTTGCGGCTGGCGTTGTTCTCCCAGTCCTGAGGAGGGCAAAGGGGGTGAAGTTAGAACAGGGTTAGGGCCATGATAGGAAGATATGTCCCAAATGGCACCCTATTGCCTTTACAAGGCACTACTTATGACTAGGGCTCAGGGCTATAGGGAGACATTTGGGGAGTGGTTATGAAGCCCAGTCGGCTCTGGGATTCAAACCAGCGACCTTTCGGTTACTGGCCCAACGCTCTTAAACTGCTAGGCTACCTGCCGCCGCTGGATAGCCTGGTCACAGGTCTGTTTGTACGGTCTTGCCAACTCCTATGGTCACGACAGCACAGACATACTGGATCTAGGACCAGGCTAAGAGAGGGAGCGTAACAGCAGTAGTGGCAGGAGGACGCACCTGGGCTTTGCTGAGCAGGATCTCCAGGCCGTTGAGGAACTTGGCCAGTGGGCTGGCCAGACTGAAGCCCATGATCCTCTCCATCACCACCGTCAACTGGAACAGAGAGACGGACGCGCGCTCAGCAACACTAAACACCTGAGTTTTTACTGTCAGGTTCTTATTTTATCAGAGTGAATATCTCACGGACACTAGAGAAGCTTAACCAAGTTGAATTCTTCCCGAAAGGGTCGTGACAGCTGTAATTCAGACAACCAGACATTTCTCACCCGTCACAGGTATATATATATATATCTCCCACTTAAAGACACTCCTCCTTCTCTCCAATCCTTACATCTTATGGTTAAACAGGAAGAGGGTAGTAAAACCCGTCTTACTCCCTTCAGGGGATCTGACCTCAACCCCTCCTTCGCCTTATCCACAGATGTTCATCTGCTTCCCGTAGAGCAATCCTTTGATCTCCCGTCCACCCGGCACATTCCACAGCCACTCCGTCTTTCTACAGATCTCACGCCTTTATATAATATGCGTCTGATCTATCATGTCTTTAATGTTCAATTTCTCTCTCGTGAAAGCCTTATGTTCCGCACGGGAATGAAGTGGATTAAGTATCATTCATTTAAAAATAGCACTTAACTACTAAGATCAGTGAACCCTTACTAGGGGATATGAGATACGAGACACTTATAAGCCCATAGGTTAGGTCAGTCATGGCTCTTTACCTGCACTAGGGCAGGGTGCTCCGGCCACTCCTCCAGCCTCTGTCTGACAGCCAGGGCCAGCTGTTCCAGTACAGGCAGACACAGGCGGGCCTCGCTCATGTTGGGCTGCTGGTAGAAGTCATAGGGCCCGTCTGGCTGGAGGGTCAGGCCCTCGGGCCCCGGGGTCCCCTGGACAGTGTTCTGGAGCAGGGCGCTGAGGAGCAGCTGGGTGCCTGTCATCTGCTGGTCCATCTCAGAGTCTGAGGGCCACGATGGGGGAAATGCCGTTTTAGACAAAAGTCATAATGTCTTAACACAGCAAACAGTAGATTTATGGAAATATTCTAAAGAGAAGAGCAGGATTCAGTTAAATCATAGGATAACATGCCTGTAGGCAGGGCTTAAAAGTCCCGACACCTCTCAATTTCAGCTTTTGCGTAATTGTGTAGATATAAATACAGACATGGCGTGACTAAGTGTACTACCCACCCATGAGATGGTAGAAGCGTGACATCACAGGGGCTGTGGTCTGATAGGAGGAGACCAGAGCTCGGATGTGATCTCTGCTGTGATTGGCTGGAGCACTGGCCTGGTACCACAGTGATTGGGTGTAGCCCAGACAGAGGCGTTGATGGACCTGTACCACAGTGTTCATACAGGCTGGAGACAGGCAGCCAGCTTCGCTGGGATCTTCTGTCACTTCCTCCTCCTCTGGCTCTCCCCTGTCTGCCGGTCCTTCCAGACTGGGCTGGGCAGTGATGTCAGAAAAGTCCTGAGGGGAGGGAGAGAGAGGGAGAGAGAGGGAGAGAGGGAGAGAGAAGAGAAAGTGAGAGAGAGAGATGAGAGAAAGTGAGAGAGACAGAAGAGAAAGTGAGAGAGTTAGAGAGGCAGGTTGTTTACGGTTGCAAAAGTTGACTAGGTGATAGTGAAATGTAACAAACTAAAGAGAGAGATTACATTGGATCCATTGGCTAGCCCTGAAGTGACTGTACCTTGTTAAACTGGGGGAAGCAGCGTCGGAAGTCTCTCTCCTCTTGCTCGTCCTCGCTCAGGCCCGTTCCGTGGAGTCTGCTGCGGTGACGGTACAGACTGGCCTCGAGCTGCTCTCTCTCCCGCGCACGTCTTTCCTGCTCGTCCCACTCGTTCACCAGAGCCTGGACATACCGCGTGACAAACAACATGAACACTGGTTGGTCCACCTGACTATCAATCAATAAGATCAACAAATGCCAATCAAAAAGTCGACATCCAATGTTATCCAATCAAAAGTTGTGACGCCCACCTGACAGATGTGTCTGAAGAGTTTGAGTGTGTCCTGGCTGAGCTGGCCTGTGAGGAGGGCGTGACACTGCAGGTACAGCAGAGCATTCAGGAGTAACGTCCCTGGCTCTGGGACCACGTGATCTGGGTCCGGCTGGGGCAAGAGCTTCCCTAGGCCCCTCAGAACATCCATGCAGCCCCTGGAGCACAGGTAGTCTGCCCTGGCCAGGTAAGAGGGCAGGCTGGGGGAGATGGAAGGGAAGGCCAGTAGGCAGGACACCAGCTTGGGCAGGCCAGGAATGGGGGTTAGGGAGGAGTCCACCTGGGATGCCACCAGCCTCATGCCGTGCCGGAGCTGGAGGATGGCGGTCCTCAGGGGCCCCACCACGTCAGGGTACAGCGGGTACTCCTCCACCAGCCTCTGGGCGAAGCGGTGCTGCGATGCCTGCCACACAGCCTCCTCCTTCAGCAGGCCCTGAGTCCCCGACCTGAATTTGGGGCCGCTCCCCTGGAGGGCTTTCAGCAGGTGGGAGAGCATGTCTTCCACAGCGGCCGGCTGGCCGATGCTGCAGAGGTAGTGCTGCAGCTCCTGGAACAGCCTGCCGTACTGGGGCTCGTTGGGCCTGCAGGCCTGCTTCCTGGAGAGCTCTGCTATCTGCTCCTTCAACTGCTGCATACGGATCCACAGGTACCTGCGAAAACAGAGACAATCACGTTTAAAAAGACCCCAATCTGGCAAAAACCAGTCAACCAGAACTATCTGTGGCCAAATGCGTAATATGTTGCCATGGTGTCTGTGGACACATTGAGTTCTGATACTGCGGACGGTTGTTCACCTGATGCGAGGATGCTGGAAGCCGTCGGTGGTGCTGCTCTCCTCCAGCTCAACTCCGGTCAGCAGCTGAGAGGACAGACTGCGTCCTCGCCACTCCTCCTGCAGCAAAGCCAGCTGGGAAAGAGAAGAAAGGGACACTGTCGACGTCACATATAGGGGAAGAGAATGACACTCAACTCCAATGTTAAAAAAAGACCAGACTTAATATCTCCTGTCATTACTACACTCTACAAGGTTGAAAGGATTAAGAGAATGCTGCATTGACAGTGGCCCACCTCCTCCTGGGCGTAGTCCAGCTTGTAGGCCCTCTTCACGGCCGGGTCAAAGATGGTCTGTGGGGTCCAGGTCTTAATCTGCAGCAGGCCCATGTTGACCCAGAAGACCCCGGAGCGGACCAGCTGGCTGAAGCCCTGGACGCGGATGGAGCCCTGGACCCTGTTCTGGACAAACTGCTGCAGGCAGGTGAGGAGGGCGTCCAGCAGGCCTTCAGGGAGCAGGTTGGGGGGCAGGAAGTCCCTGAGGGCGGTTTGGACCTCCTGGGCAGCTACCAGAGGGTCCTGGTCCTCCACCAGGCTCTCGCAGGTCTCGGTGTAGCCCTCCTGCAGCCCTGGGGGGAGCAGCTCTGACAGGGACTGTAGCTGCCTGCGCAGCACCACGCCCTGCAGCCGCAGGTCAGTACTCCTGAGAGAACCAACAGAGAGAGGGTGAGACAGAGATCATCTAGCCGAGTCAAATGGATATTAATAGATATGCACCAAAACCACAGATTGTGTGCACCACTCTTGATATAGGTAGGGTAAGGAGTTTTCCTATTGACAGTGTCAGCGTTCTATATGATTCCTCTCTATAAGCCTGAGGTGCACGTGTCTTTCTCCAGCGCGTGTACCTGAACTCGGCCAGGGCCGGGACAGCCATGTTGTCCCACAGCACGGCGGTGACGTCTTGGAGCTGCTCGGTCCTCTCCCTCCACTCCCCCAGGGTGACCCGGGACGAGGACAGGAGGGACGTCCCCGTGGGGTCCCAACGTCCCCCTGTCTCGCTGCTGCTAAGAACCCCTAACATGCACCTGGACCACACAGCTTTGCTCAGCATGTCAGGACCCTGGAGGTGACGCAAGGAGAGTGAGTGAACGCCTCATTTATGGAAAACTCAAATCCAATTAAATAATTCACTAAATCTCGTCCACCAGTCGGCTCTGTATGTGGTACAACTGAGGTTAAGAAGTAAGAAGGTTAAGAAGTAACATATTGGAATCAGAATGGCAGGAAATGGAATTAAATTCAGTGATGTAAATGGGTCCAAATCCTGATGCACAAATCAAACCAACATCATTGACATCAACCCACATTGAGATTGTTTTGGCAAGCTGTGAGCCTCTCTAATATCATACATGTTACATTAGCTACCATTTTTTCAGGTCCCAGAGGTGACTTGGATGATATCATCTGTCCCTCAGGACACAGGGGGTCCCACTTCAGCCAGCGCTCGGGGTCAGCGGTCACACTGCTGCTCCACAGGGCCCACAGGGCCTCTGACAGCAGATCGCACCACACAAACTGCAGCTCCTCCACAGGCTGGGAGGGGAAATGCAGGCAGGCACCACAGTCAACAACGCATGACACAAAACCACATCGTCTGTTCTGTTTGAGGCACAGGTACAGGGATGTCCTCTTGAAGGACGACACAACAACACGATAAATCAATCATACTGAGGGTGAACTGGTTGAACCACTGACCCGGTCACTGCTGAGGAGGAACCAGAGAGGCTGGAGCTGGCTGACGTTCATGGGGGTGGACTGGAGACAGAAGCGCAGGTGTTGGGAGACCTCGCGACGCAGGCTGTCCTCTGACTCCCTGTCCCTGTGGGCAAAAGTCAACACTAGCTAGTTATCGATACAACTACGTGACACGACAAACGTATTTTTGATGGCGTTATTGCTGCTTTTGTGTGAGGTTTCTAATATGCCAAAGATGACACATTTGAAACGCTACATACTTTCAGGCATGATTTCAAAATCGGATTCAGTAAAGCAAGATAATCCTCCATCCGTCATGAAGTGTACTTCCTCCATTGAGCCAGTTTGGCCGTCCTCTTACCCCTGTGTGAGAGCCAGCTGCAGCAGGTCGGTGCTGAGCCTGAGCTGGTTGAGGACGGCCAGCTCCTCCATGAGAGGCCAGAGCTGGGCCCTGCGGCTGAGCTGCTGTAGCACCTCTCTACAGGGAGGGGCGCTGTCCCCCTGGTCCCCCTCGTCGTGCATGGAGGAGGGGCGGACCTCCAGGAGGCCGCACGAGGTCATGTGATCCTGCTGCTGCTGGACGCACGACACCAGCCTCTCTAGGACACCTGGGGTCAGAATAGAATGGAATAATGAATAGTTGATGCAAACACTGTCAGATCGACACACATATACTTCACTCCGTAGCACCAGGTTACCGGAGTTCTGGGGCTCTAGCTGGTTGTTGGCTAGCAGGACCAGGCCCCAGGCTTCTAGCAGTCTTTCCTTGGTGTCCAGGCCCAGAGCGGCTCCCTGCAGGCGGACCAGCTCCTGTCTCCACAGGGAGGCTGTGTTGTCCAGCCTCAGGTCACCCACGTCCAGGGCCCTGCTCAGGACCCTCAGCTGGGAAGCACACTCAGCCACAGACTCCAGCTGTGGGAGACGGAGAGGGAGACAGCATCATATAACATGGACGATCTCCATGAACTCTACCCGATGAAGGTGTCTGACAAATACCGTTACGCAATGTTTTAACTTTTACAATAAATCATAGATGTTTTTTTCGTTTTTTTTAAATGGAGAGTTCAACTTCAGTTAGCACCTCTACTCCACTTGACTGCCAATAACAGTTAGGACAGTGTAAAGGTGTTTGTCATAGTGGATTGAATGCTCTCGCTCTTCCTCTGTACCTTGAATGGAAGGGGTTTCCCCAGGGTCTTCTGGATCCCCTTCAGGGCGGTGGCCACGGTAACAGAGGTGGACAGGACGGTCTGGATGGCAGCTGACACCGTCTGGAGCTCCCGCTGACCACTGGAACAGCAGGGCAGCACAGGGTTGTCGTCAGTCATTGCATTGCAGCCAAAAAACACAAAGTCCGCCTCCCCAATGACCGTTATTACTACGCTGACTCTGGTCAAAAGTAGTGGACGATGTAGGGAACAGGCGACGCGACAACTTTTACTGCCAATGCGTTTGATTCTAAATGTCCAGAAAGTCCATCGGAGGATTCTAACGCTGACTCCTGGGTAAAAAAAGGAAGGCGTCACTCACTCATGGGTGCCATCTCCCAGTAGCAGCTGTGGCAGCCGGAGGATGAGGTGTTTCTGGACCCACTGCCAGTGCAGCGACAGGACCGACACTCCCTGGGAGTCGGCAGGCAGCGAGTTACACACCTGCCAGAACCGGTCTCTCCACTGCAGCAGCTGCAGGATCTGTGGACACCATAGATCCAATGTATTACTATCGTTCGATTGTGTGTGTGTGCACGCACACACACACACACACAGAAGTTAAGCCAAGGTTGACGACGGTTGCTGAATGAGAGAAACTCAAATGCAATGACTACGACGGTGTTACGACGAACCTCGAACATGAGGTGGTCAGATATGTAGGGTTGTCCAGTCTGCACGGACTGCAGCGTGAAGGTGTCCCACAGGTCAAAGAAGGAGCGCAGGTGCATCAGCACTGGGTGAGGCAGGCGACCAATGTCCACCGTCCCTTTAACGGTCAAAACAAAACACCATCAATATTAAAACCTTCATATTACCACAATCCCCCCCCCCCAATTACTATATACTTGACCGAGTATATGTTCAACGTGGTGTACTGTACAGACGAAGCTGTACCTTTGGAGAAAGCAGTGGCCAGCCTCAGCGCACTGTTGTGTGCTGATGTCTTGATCGCACAGCTCCCCACCGCAGCCCTCTCCTCTCTGTCCATCAACAGTATGATCCTGTTAAGACACACATCACACCCAGGTTACCCAGCAACCACAGCCACCGATGTAAACCCAGTCGCTAAACATCCAGACTACCGGACGGAGGTCGAATCCCAAATGGCTCCATATATATATATATATATATAAATAAAAAAGGCACTAGTTTTGACCGGAGCCCAATACGCCCCGGTGAAGAAAAAAAAAGCAGTGCACTATATAGGGAATAGGGTCCAATATGGGACACAGCCGAACACATACCTGTTGGCCACTGCGTTGAGAGCCTCCATGAACTCCATGTACCTCTCCTCGTCCTCAAAGTTGCACGTGTTAGCCAGAATGTCCAGGTACTGCTTGTTCCAACGCATGTCCACCAGAATCCTGTAGTCATCTAACAAGAACAGACATTAACGTCAACTGTGCAATTTGTGGAAAGGGATTGTTTTGATGGGAGTTATGGTATGTAAGATCTGTGCAAAAGAGCTGGAGGGTGTTCGAAAATAGCCGGGGAGGTTTTTTTGTTGGTACAATCGGTATATAACGTATATGTTGAGGAATTGAGTTTGTTTAGCCTACCTGTGCTGTGTGGTTGCAGCAGCTCAGTGAGGCACTTTCCCTTCACAGTCAGCTTGCTGCTGAACATGGCCTTCAGAGCTCTGTTCCCTGCCTCCAGCTGCACCAGTGCCACCTCTGAAACAATAAAACGGATCTCAGAGAAGTCCTTCAGAGTAACATGCACCACAGACAGACGGCTACAAAGCTACAAAAAGGATTTAAAAAAAACATAGGAATAAGAGCAGTGACTGGAGCTCCCTACCAGGGGCGTGCTTGTAGCTCTTGGCTAGGCTGGAGAGCCAGGCGGTGCGGAGCATCCAGTCGGAGTGCGAGGCCCTTTCGATGAGCAGCCTGACGGCGGTGGGTAGCAGGCGTAGGGCGTCACCGTCCTCCACCAGGTCCACCACGCCGCCGGAGAACACCAGACCCTCGTGCAGCGCTGTCCCACTCTGAAGCGCCCTCTGGAGGTCACACAGGCTCAGCGGACGGCTCCTGGTGACACACGTCAATCCAAACGGTAGCATTATCGCTACAATAAGACCCGGTAAAACTCCGGGGCCTAGTTCTAATCTGTTTTTCCAGGCCCGACCTGTGACCTACGAGTCTCTCACCTCTTGCCCTGCATGCTGAGCGTGTTGAGGCAGAAGGAGAGGACCTGTCCGTCGCGGAGGACCGAGGAGAAGCAGGAGTCCTCCGTGGATAGCAGGGCGGAGGGGAAGCCGTCGGGCCACACCCCGGCACACAGCAGCCCGCTGCCCCAGTCCTCTGTGTCCAGGATGGACAGGCGACGCTCAATCACCTCCTGGGCTTGCTGGAACAAAACAGAGCAGGGGGCAAAACATGTAAAGCTTATCAATAAGATAGAATTTAAACATATGAGAATAGAAGTCGTATTGGACAGTGGGATGTCACTACATAGATCTAGACTGGTCGCCGGGGTATCCTACATCACAGAGTAAAAGGCTGATTGGCTGAGGGTATACGGTGGTCTATAATAGACAAGGTGGTGTTGGTTGGTACCTGTTGGCTGGCGTTGGTGCGTTGGCAGAGGGAGTAGGCCTCACCACAGGCATGCTGTAGGGCACTGGGCAGGTCCACCCCTCTCTGCAGCTGGCAGGACAGCAGGGCTGCAGCGTGGAGCAGGGAGGAGACGCATGACGCAGGGGAGTCTAGGTGGACAGAGAGATTCATGTCAGATGCCAACCCCAGCTGATATCTAACTGATATCCTCCATCTTTTGGAGAGGTTTCTCTCAGTGCCCAGGGCTTACCCCAGATGGTAGCTTTGATGTCGGTGTGTATCTCGATCAGCAGGTCACACACACAGTCTCCGGTCACCCCGGCGGTGTGGAGAACAGTCTTCAGGTCCAGCGTGTCCCAGCAGACCCCCTCGTGTTCCCCTGGGATGTAGATCTCTACCCCTCGGTTCCTCATGGCTCTGGAGATCGCTCCATGGATTGGGTCCATGGTCAGGAACAACCTAAA
The DNA here is from genome assembly GCF_901001165.1 of Salmo trutta. Taxonomy (NCBI): domain Eukaryota; kingdom Metazoa; phylum Chordata; class Actinopteri; order Salmoniformes; family Salmonidae; genus Salmo; species Salmo trutta. Next base: position 33,062,448 of record NC_042957.1, on the reverse strand, counting down.
GGAGATGGGGAGACGTGATGAGTTGAGACTGGACTATCCAAACAGAGTGTGTGTGTGTGTGTGTGTAACCTTTTGTATTGTACCTGAAGTTGGGGTGTGGGGTGATGGAGGGGGTGGTTCCGTCAATGACCCCGCGCTCGTTGATGGTCAGACAGCCGCCGGGCTCCAGCAGGGCATTCAGACGGTCCAACACAGAGGGACTTAACACAAACACAACAGCCATTTACCACACGTCTACCATCTGCAACACACTCTTGTGGCATCCGGCATCAGACCAAGGGTTAACTCAAACCAAGGGTTAACTCAAACCAAGGGTTAACTCAAACCAAGGGTTAACACAAACCAAGGGTTAAACACAAACCAAGGGTTAACACAAACCAAGGGTTAACACAAACCAAGGGTTAACACAAACCAAGGGTTAACACAAACCAAGGGTTAACACAAACCAAGGGTTAACACAAACCAAGGGTTAACACAAACCAAGGGTTAACACAAACCAAGGGTTAACACAAACCAAGGGTTAACACAAACCAAGGGTTAACACAAACCAAGGGGTTCAGGAACTACCTGAGAAATATAACAGTGTCTTTTCCTTCAATGTGATCATTTCAGATGCAGGCCATTTCTCACCTGCAGAAGTTGACGTTGTCCATGAGCAGCCAATCCCCAGCCTGCAGGGCCTGCACCAGCATTCCGTCCAGCCACTCAAAGCCTCCGTTACTCCAGCCGTCCTGCAGCTGGGCCAGACGCTCCTTCAGCAGGGTGAAGTCCATCTGCAGCTTGGACATGTCTGGAGAGAGGGTGGGGACACAGAACATAGAGGTTACACTACTTTACCACACGAAGACGGGTAGATATTTTCCTCGAGCAACGATACGTGCAGTGAGCAAAATGCTACGGTTAGTTTCCCCACAGCCCCAGTGTACAACGACCCAGTGTACAACGACCCAGTGTTGTCCTTCTTTACGACTTGCTTCAAACATTTCATTAATCGACTACTCATACACGGTTATCGTGACTCTAGCGATCGTCTGTTCCAGAGGGAGCTGCCTGGTCCTGACACGACCTCGAGGAAGATGCACTTGTACCTTCCTGCCCGTTTGTGTTCTTCAATCAAAGTCAAGTGTCAAATACACCGTACCTGTGAACACCTTGAGCTTGGTGTTGAGCTTCTGCAGCAGGAGGATGATGACCTCCAGTTTGTTGAGCGCCTCCGAGGTCACCGCCCCGCCGGTCCTCTCCAGCCCCTCCTCCTTCAGCCAGCGGTAGAACAGGCTCCAGGTCTTCAACAGGAACTCGGTGTCCTGCACCCCCGCCCCGTCCAGCGACATCAGACCCCGCCGCGTCACCATGGCGACGATGTAGTCCACGTTCTCCAGCACCTGCTGCCAGGGCCGCACGATGTCCACCTGGAAAGAGAACAGACCCAACTCGGCACTCTGGGAAGGAAAAACGGGAGCCGACCCGACCCGTGCTGCAATCCCAACTCAACCAGCACTATAACTCAACACTCAACACTAAGATGCTACAAAGAAGCATTTATAGTGTGCGTGTTCAACTAAATTGCAGTGGGACCGCACAGAATCACTGATCTACAAAATCACCTTGTATTCCTAATGACTACTCATTAGGTGTCTTGATCACATAACTACTCTGCTCGTCGCCTTGCTCAAACTGATCCTCTCAAAAGTCTCTCTGTGATTGGTTACCTGCTCGAACCCTCCCAGCAGCTCGGTGGTGTCCATGGCGCTGTTCATGGCCATGACGCGGAGGCGGTGTCCGGTGAGCAGGGCCAGGAGGCGCACCAGGCTGGTCTTCCCGCTGGCCGTGGGGCCCACCAGCACCGCCATCCAGCCCATCTCCACACACTTCATCAGGGACTCCAGGGGCCGCAGCGCCTGGTGGGTGATGGACAGAGGAGGGTCCAGGGCCACAGGGGCACCTCCGCTACGCTGGAGCACAGAGAAGCCCACCTGGATGAGAGAGAGGAGGACAGAGAAGAGGGTCAATTCACTTTCTCGATAATTAGCTCTGAATGACACCATTTTATCAGTACAATCAAAACATTTCTTGATAATATCTTCCAATAATAATAATATCTTTCAACCGAAAATTGGATGGAGTTCGCAACATGGCTGACCTGCAGATTGAGTGGAGTGATGTGGAATTGTCTTGATCCGGTGTAAGGCTCAAAGTCCTCACCAAACACCTTCCTGAACACAGACAGCACCTGAAGACAAAAACACGTCAAGATATAAAAAAGGAAGTTTGTACACAAACCCACCGAGTAAAGGTGCTACATATGCACAGGAGTTGTAGTCTACATACCTGGGCTTTGTCTGCCTCGGTCCTCATCCTATCAGCGTACACCAACCCCACATGCTGACCCGGGTTGAAGAACCCTGGCGATTGGTCGGCCTGCATCAGCTGACACCAGCGGAACATGTCACGCAGGTTGAACTCCCAGGGGCCTCCTCTCTGACCCCACTTCCTCTCCACAGACACCTCATGGACCAGCTGTGAGAAAATAAGAATGCAATACAACTTTGTCCATTAAAACAGAAATGTTTCTTTTTACTGCGTTTTTTTAGGGGAACTCAGTTAAGGAATATGAGTGGCTGGACAAAATGGTGTTTAAGACAGCAAAAACGGACTTGGAGAAATATGGTGGCCAACAAAGAAATGGGGGCGGAGGGGGGGCTCAGTTACTTCATGACATTACAGGTGGAAAAAACAAAAACAGAATTGATTCTCTATCAAACAAGTCCTCAACATAAAATCAGATGACTACAGTGACCCATTGGACAAGGACAACGTGTTTTTTGGTCACTTCGCCATGCACTAATGGCACTGAATGTGAGGAACATCGGCCGCAGCTCTACAGGCTGGCGGGCATTGACCTTGGCCGCGAGGTCAAATATGGACACACGTCACCTCCCCAACGGTCACAGAGAGCCAGAATAACAAAGAGTTGAAAAGGACTGAATGGGGGGGGGGGGGGGGTCGGTGTAACAGGACGGCTCTACCTACCCGGTTGTTGAACTGCACCATTTTAGAGATGATCTGATTGTCAATGTTCGGGAAGATTGAGTCTCCTATGAATTCCATGTCCTCACTGGTCAGTTGATCCACAAACACCTGAGAAAATACGTGAAATGTCTGTTTATTTTTCCCCCCCCCAAATGACTACAATATATTCAATGTATCATTACATAATATATCTAAAACACCGGCTCTTTAATCACTTACCTGAGTGAATCTGTTGAGGAAGGATTTGGGCAGGCCCTTGCGCCCCCCTCCTTGAGTGAAGGGGTTCTGGCAGCCAAAGATCTTGGTCTTCTCGTGTTGTACCTGGAAGCTCATGCCCAGCTCTGGGATGTAGATCTCAGCGCGGTGGTCAAAGCAGGCGTTTAACCCCTCCAGGACTGACTGTGATGCCAAGTTTAACTACGCAGAAAAATAGACGTGTCATTAAAAAAAAAAAAAACGCTATTCTTCTCCGAAACATTTCATTTATATCACCTAAAAACAACACAAATTCGAGTAAGTTTATACAAATGTCTATTTGCTGGGGAGTTAATAACAAAAAACAGTGAGAGCCCCCCACCTCGTCCAGGACAATCCAGTGTCCAGCCTTCAGTCCAGCCAGGAGAGGGCCATCCCGCCATGCAAACTCTCCCCCTTTTCCTCCCTCCACAGGCAGGTCTGTCCCAAACAGGTCTGTCACATCCTGTCAGGAAAGGATATGACATCGTACATAGGTTAAAAGTTCTTCCACTTGTCCATTACTGTGTTGTTAATTCCTTGCTCATTTAATTTCACAATCTCATAAATGTATACCAGTACAACATGTAACTGAAGTTGAAAGTTCAGAAATGACATAATAATACTATATAGCATACACATATACAAAATATGAATCCAGAAACTTGATGTAACATTTGAAATTGGCATAATCATAGTAAAGCCTTCTATATTAACACAAGAGCCCCAGTGAAAGTTAGTGAACAGCGTCTTACAGTCTGCTCAGAGAGGTTGATCCTGACCAGGTGGTTCCCAGAAGCCTTTGCTAGGGCGGCCACCAGGCTGGTCTTGCCCACTCCAGGGGAGCCCTCCAGCAGCACAGGTCTCTGCAGCTTCAGGGCCCGTAGGAGCCTCTGGGCGTTGACTGCTGTGGTGCCTGCGGCTATGGCATAGTCAGTCAGGCTTCTGCTCTCCCTCTCCGGGCCTGATCAGAATAAAAGGACGGAAAACGGATGGAAAAAGGAAACAAAATCAACGAAAAAGGTAAACGCATTCATCGCCAACGACACACAGAAACGGCAGGATGTTTTACAAAAACAGATCCGTTAAACCAAACGCTCCGGTCTTGCTTCCTATGGCACCCTATATAGCGTACTACTTTTGACCAATGGCCCATGCTCTCGTCTAGGATCAAAGTGTCCACCAACCTGAGGGGATGTAGAAGGGGTCGATGCCAAAGAAGTCGTCCCCCCAGTGGGGCTCCCTGGACAGGCTGGTGTCGTAGACCCTCAGCGCGTCTAGCATCTCCTGGTCCAGCTTGGTGATCCCACCCAGTTTGGTACGCAGGAAGCTCAGACAGGCCCTGCGCGCCACCAGGGCGTTCTCCGCAGCAGACGCCGTGGTCCCTGTGACATCATAGGAGGGACGCGTGAGATTAAACGATTGTAGTAGTTACTAAGCCTCTCACAACAGCAGCCAGCGTCTTCCACGTGCTGTGTACTCTAGCCACACATAAGCAAAACTAAATCTGGCAACGGATCATTTGCTGTTGTTAATTCCACACGTCAACAACAGTCTGCGCCCCGGTGTCTGACCTGAGCCGATGCCGTCCACGTAGACCAGGCACGCTGCGTGGATGAAGGCAGTGACCGTGTCCAGCCGGAGATCCCACTCGGCCTCCTCCTCGCCCTCGTCCCCCATGGTCATGAAGCCGTCGGCGTCTCGCTCACACACCAGGTTGAGGAAGTTGACCCAGGACAGGATGTCCCTGACGCTGACCACGCAGCGCCGCCCAAAGTCCTGGTCGGTCAGCCAGTCGATGAAGTCCAGCATGAGCTCGGCGATGTGTCCTCCTGGGTTGGGGGTCAAAGGGTCATGGTGAGAGATGGCCACAAAAAGGAAGTAAAACGGATATTGAAAGTACTGGCGCCAAATTAACACAGAGGGTGCAACACATTTGAAGCAAAGCACAACAAAAACTGGAGAAGACCATATAAAATATGCGGTCAGACTATTCTAGCCTACCAAACCCTACTCCTAGATGAATAGCTGTATTATGTCTGTGGTGTGTGGAGGAGAGGAGTACCTTGGTGGTCGCTATCGTCCAATGAGAGGCCAGTCCTCAGGTTGTGCTGGATGATCTGCACCAGGTCACTGCGGCTGTTGCTCTGGGGGCACCAGATCTCTGTGAACCTGTTCCTCAGCGCAGGTGAGAGCTGGACACACGCAGAGAAATGTTAACAAGTTGGACTGATCGTTCACCTAAAAAACAAACGTGCTTGTGGTCCTTTAGAGACAGAGTTAGAAAATAATAGAATATAGACTGTTCACCTCCTTCTTCCCGAAGTCTCCCCCAGGGTTCATTGTGGCTACCAGGCGGAAGTTCTGCCCTGCTGTAATCACCTCCACGTCGTCGTCGTCGCCACTTCCTTTCTCTGCCAGCACCAGAGACTGCTCCGTCTCTAGGACACTGAGCCAATCAGAGAGCAGGGTCAGAGCTTAGAGGTCAATGCTATCTAATGAAGTGCTATACGCTAATTCTTGTGAGGAAGCGGCTCTATTCCCATATCCACACTAGCATTCCATTTAGAATGAAGTCGTGTATTGGGGAAGGATTCTAAGTCGTATACTAGTGCCGATACTGGAACATAGTCAGGGTGTGTACCTGTTGAGTCTCTCCAACACAGAGTCGTCAGCCAGGGAGATCTCGTCCATGAGGAACACCCCACCCTCTCTCATGGCCAGGACCAGGGGCCCGTCGTGCCACTCAAACAACCTGCCGTCCTCGGCGTCCGCCTGTACCAACACACGACGACAGGAGGGGGTCAGTGGGACTGCATTATCTGTTGCATTATCATTTGTGACGGCATTATCTTTACCAATACAGCATCACTTTATTTAATTAATTTTTTTACCTCAATTAATAAGTTAAAAATGCCTTACGAAGAGTTTATGATGGCTTCATTAAGCCTTATACGTTCATAGTTCGTTTAGATTGTGCCCAATATCAGTGTAGTATCCATCTACCTGCTGCGTCCCAGTGTGTCTGACAGGGCGCAGGCCGCCCAGGAAGTCAGACGTCTCCATGTGCAGGTGACAGTTGAGGGAGAAGAACTTCTGTCCGGCCAACGCAGCAAAGAGCTGGCAGATAGTGGTCTTACCGCACCTGGGGGGAGAGAGGAACTTACGTCCTAACTGATCTTTCATTCTGGAGGCTAATACTGTAATGCAGTGGCCTCCGGATATGTAGACACAGAGATTTGTCGTTCTGTAGGTACTACCGAGCCATTCACTTTATCATGCTTGCTTTGGAAATTCTATTTCTAATTCAAAATGGACAATCAGGGACTCCGTATGAATCGTACCCAGTGTCTCCCACCAACAGAACAGACTCCCCGAAACGCAGGGCCCGTCCCACCAGCACGGCCAGTCTCCTCATCCCCCGCGTCCACACCACGTGACGGAACTCCTCAGGCACTCCCGCGATGCTGTCCACGGACGGACCTGCCAATCACAATAACCCAGATGAATTCTTCGGACACACTGACCGATAAAACAAAAAAAATGGCCTACTAAACTTGATTGAAATCATTGGGGTACGTTACGCAAAGGGAGGTGGTGTCATTCCAGTTGAGAAGGACAGCGCCACGTGACCCACATTCCATCCACTTCACACTCAATTTTCATGTTCACACACTATTGTCCCCAAATAATGGAGAACAGTGATATATACACCTTGAAGTACACCCTGAAGTACATATTGAGTACGTAACAACCGTGGGTAATTTGTGGTCCCTCTTACATGCACTCGCATATTAAACATTCTCCATGCCACATTCTGCACTTTCGACATGATAGTTTTAGTTGAATGCTTTCCTGTGTCGTTGACACTCTCCTCCAATATGAATTGGCTGTGAACGAACAGGGTCACGCACTCAGTTGGGTTGTGGTTCAATTGTTGTCTGTGTGAACCAGGCTCTGCTCTACTCACTAAACTGTGTGGTGAGCTGCTCCTCTGAGAACAGGCTGTCAGGGTTCACCGTCCTCTTGAAGTGTTTCTCCAGGATAGACTGGATGGTGGCGGCCTCCTCTGGCTTCCTCACTCGCCCAGCCAGCAGCATGAACCCTGAGAGAGAGAGAGAGAGAGAGAGAGAAAGAAAGAGAGACAGGGTTTGATTACATTATATGAAGTGGATGTGTCATCGACAAAAACAAAAAAAAGGCACGGAAAAAGCAAGAGACAAAAAACGAAAATGTTCATTTTGCGTAAGATAGGGGTGTGATTCGATTGGGCCTTACCATCATCAGCTAAATGCTGCAGCCAATCGCGGGAGGCGTCCGTCTGCTCCTCCAGCCGATAGCGGTCGGCCCAGCGGAACAGATCTCTCAGGGTGATGAAGCCATGTTTCCCAGCAAACACTGTGGATCCCCTGCGAAGAGACTACACACACACACACACACACAACAGCATTACCTTAATGCCAAAAGCAATGAGTTAGCATGTGAAAGGGAGGTCAAATGTGTGACACTCACCTGGAGATCCTGCATGACCTTGACCAGCTTGGAGCAGTAGGACGGAGGGAGACTACATCTCTGGCAGAGGATGGTCTCTAGCTCGTCACTGGGCAACTCGTCAAAGTGAAGCTCCACAAAGCGATTCCTGAAGGCCCTGGACAGCACCTGACGGGGGGTAAGATTACATTGCAATCAATGAGACTCGGCCTGTCAAACTACACCGCAGCGTTTGTTTTTGACACTCTTTTTTTTATTTTTAGATTTCTGACTAAAATATCATGTCGTTTCAATAATGATTTAGTCTAGTTAATCCATGTGCACAAACATACATAGCCTTGTCATAGCCTTGTCCAACTGCATAACATCCTATTCTCGTCCCAACAGCAGAAATATGACTAACATATACAAGAATTTTATATTCCCGAATTCAGCTTAGATACTGCACATTACATACAAAACAAACAGGGACACACAGAAGAGAGTGAGAGCAAGAGTGTCCCCTGTAATCGAGTCCGAGTCACCAATGGTCGGTCGAGTCACGAGTCCCTATCGCTGAAGTCCCAGTGCTCGAGAAAGTGATTTACCCAGTCAGATATAGTGAAGTGGCTAGAGGGATTTAGTCAATAAATAGCTTGCTATCCCTTTTCCTTTATTTTTGTGCCACTAAATGTTTTCACGTAGGCTACTGGTAATGTTACCAGGGCCACGTTCTTTGCAAAATATCCTCAAACGTTGCAGATAGAAATTCCATGAATAGAGCCAAAGTTGTTCCGTATTCAATGTGTCAGAAAGGCATGTTTGTTCTAGATAGCATATTTCTATCTGAACATTCCAAAACGTTGCGTCCTGCTGAAAGCGCCTTGGGTTAGCCTACGGGCTAGAATTAGCCTAAGGGGTAGAATGAAGATGTTTTCTCGGAGGAAAAGAGGGAGATATGGCTGCATAACCTGGCTATGAAAATCAGTGGGGAAAGTGGGAGGGTTGAGCGAGACTACAAATTACAAAGACCGCCTACTTTTCTATACTCAAGGGAGCGAAAAACATAGCTGCACTGTTGTTTTACTATTAAACTCAATGCTGCTATTGTTTTGAATTTTGTAAAGCAGCTTGTGTTTCTTAACCCGGCGAAAGGGTAGTTAACTAGAAGGCTGGAGGTGATTGGTTAGCTACGGGGAAGCAAGACAGTCGCCTGGCAATGTGTATAATCGGAGGCGGAGCCTGTCTGCCCACACTCCTCGCTTGCTCCTCCGCAGCTCACCAGCTGATGTACAGTAGGCTGTGTGTACCAGGTGTGGCCGTGTCCTTCTCACTGCTGAACAAAACTGCGCTCCACATCAGGGCTGCTAATATTAATATTGTGCTTATCACTGAGAAGCTCTCAATCTCTCTAAAAACTATTGTCCAGTCTACTTAGTAGTTAGATTTTAGTTAGAGACAATTTTGACTCATCTTTTAGCCAACGGAAATTAAAAATCTATTTTGTTTAGTTAAAGTTTTTTCTGGGTCTATTTACTCAGTTATAGTCTTGTCAATTGCCACAAAAAAAAAAGTGTGTTTGACAAATATTCTTGTCACAATTTTTGTTGATGAAATTAACACTGCTACACTATCACTATCCCACTTTGACTCTCTTAAGGGAGAGATCACATCGTACTCTGTGTGCTTGCTTGAAATAGCCAAACTACACTATCCCAATTGAATCTTAATATCCCACTATGGCCTGAGTGACGCGTACCTTTCTGCCTCCGTAGAAACCAGGAGGATTCTGGGTAGCGAACAGCATGAATCGGGGATGAGCTTTGACCACTTCCTGTGTCTCTGCGACAAACAGCTCCCTGTTGTCGTCCAGCAGTCTGTTCAGGGCCTCCAGGACGTCTGTAGGGGCCAAGTTCAATTCATCTAAAATGATCCAGTAGCCTTTTCTCATGGCGTCAATCAGAACGCCTGTAGGGGAAGCATACACAGAGAGACACACACACACACACACGACATTACACCGTAATCATGAACAGAGTGTTTACTACAGGCTGTGTGAGACACTGCAGGGCTACAGCATGGAACTGGCCGTACCCTCTTTGAAGACCAGCTTGCCCCTGCCGTCAGAGGAGTAGCAGCCGATGTACTCCTGGATGTCTGTGTGCTCGTGGTTGTTGATCCTCACACACTGGTTCCCCGTGGCGGCCGCTATCCACCTGATCAGGCTGGTCTTTCCCACCGAGGTCTCTCCTTGGATCAGGACCGGGTGGCTCCTGAAGAACAAAACAGAAACACATCAACACAACACTTCTACTGGCTTTTGGTACCGTCTGTTTGTAGCCGTGTCCCACTGCGCAATTCGTGGAAGAGGAGTTGATTGATTTTCCTTGGCCTCGAGTGTAGAGGCCATGGCCGTGTCCCAAATGGCGCCTAGGGTTTTGGTCAGAAGTAGCGCACTACGTAGGGAACAGGGTGCCACCTGGGATGCAAGCCCATGTGTCCAGAGAGGACCGAATTAATGAAGGGCAGAGAAACAATCAAGCACTTAGTGGGGGGACGATTGACCCGTTTGGTGTGGGCATGGAAACGCAACGACGTGTGAAAACCAGCCACGCCGTCTTTATGGCAGCAGCGAGTGATGACGCAACTAATATTTCGCTAACACAACTCGTGTGACGCTCAGGTTGACAACACAATTTCCCTTTAAAGAAACAGAATCAACCCTGAATACAGCAGTCAGATAGTGGCTACTATGACCAGGCTCTTCCAGAGCCATCAGTTTTATAGGACTTTTTTCCTAATATCCCCCATGTAATGTTAAATGCGGAGATAACATGGCTGCCATAGAACGTTGACGTGTCACGCAAAACGCATCACAACGCAGAAACGTCATTGGCCCAACTAAATAAATGGTTCTGGGCTCCACGGATATTGACTAGGTTGATTGACGGCAGCGGGTCAGTTTGCCTACCCGGCGGACACCACCCTGGCCAGGTCGCGCAGGTTGAGCTTGACGGAGGTGGTCAGAATGTAGCTGGGGTCCAGGGCTGGCTCCATCTCCCCCTGGGAAACCCAGTAGCCTTCCATCTGGATGCAGGGTCGCCCAGTGGGCTCCGGGATGGGCTGGGGGAAAACACACAGATCAGGAGACACGGCTCACTCGTGAACTCATGATTAATTAAGCACTTGAAATGACCCCAGATTGTGCCTTTAAAAATGTTCAAAACACTCAGAAATCGGCATCGCATAAATGTCTCCGGACCTAATTAGTCATTGTACGGGACTGCTGTTTTACCTGCTTCAGACACCTGACGTTTCCCCCCATGATGTGTTGACACACCAGTTTCTGGACCGTGGGATGGGAGCTGCGGTCCAGCTGGGTGAGGAAACTCAGACAGAAGCCCTGGAGAAAGACACCAATGGAGAATCTGGTGACATCTGAACCTATGGTCCCATCTAAATCAATGACGTTACTGAGGATATCAACAGTGACGGAGCCTTTGGCCTCCTACCTCGTAGAGAGAGCGCTGGACGCTGTGGCAGGGGTTGGCTGCCACGTACTTCAGCGCCCTGCAGAGGGTACGCAGGCTGTAGTGGGGATGGTGTCCTGTCCCGTCCACCAGCTTGGAGGTCGCCTCTTCACGCACCGCCAGGTAAAAGCTGCATCGACAAAATAATCCAATCAATCAAGTCAGCAATCAATATGACACGACATTCAACGTGCTTTTGCGGGAACTCCATGAGCCACGTGATGGCTACGACAGTCTGGTGTTATGACCCCTGACCTTATGATGCCGTTGATGACGTTTTTATTAGGGTTCAATCCTTTCAGGTAGTCAGACACCAGGATGAGCAGGTCTCCCTTGTTCTCCAGCTCTTCCACATACAGCTCAGTGAACCTGGAGAAAAAGACAACGGTTACAAAGTCAAACCACCATTAGTAGGGGTTGTCGGTAAGTTAAAGACATTTCAGGCCCACACCAGGCCTGGTTCTCTCTTGTTCCCACCTGTTTCTGATGCCCAAGGGCAGGTTCCTCTTCCCCACGTCAGTCGCTGGGTTCATGCAGGCAAAGAGACGGAAGTCTGGATGGCGAACCAGGGGCTCTGTGCAAAAAAAGGTGGAGTTTTATTCTGGTCAGCATCAAAGTGATTTCCAAGGTCATGATCAACTAATAACTTTATGACCAAAATCATGAGAATAATAAGTCATTTATTACATGTAATATAATAGTGTTATAACATGTCATAACATGCTACGGAGAGCGGTGGGAGCCTCACCAGTGTCTCCGCGGTCCAGCAGCACCAGAGAGCCGGCGGTGCCCTCCAGCAGACCACTCAGACACTCCAGGGTCTCTGCTGCAGCCAGGTTCATCTCATCCAGCAGGATCCACTCTCCTTTCTTCACCGCCTGGGCCAGAGTCCCCTGTAGAAAGATAGACACACACAGAGTTTAGCATCATAATAACAGGTTGGTGAGCGACAGGGATGTGTAGCGTGTGTGTGTGTGTGTGTGTATATGTGTAAGAAAGGAGAGGCTTTAGGTAAGCCATTACCTCCACGAAGGCAAAGACCAGTGTGGTCTCACAGGCTCTGATCTGCTGCTGGGTTTGAGCCAGCCTCACAGCCAGGGCTTCCCACTGGTCCTGCAGCAAGGCAGCTGGAGGAGACACACAAAACCACACAGTGAGAATAGCCTGAGGCAACGCTCACGTCGCTGTCACAGTGAGAGTACGGCTAAGCTATTCAAGATGAGAGGGGTTTAAGGTACTTCTGTCGTAGTTCCCCAAATGGCTCCCTATTCTCTCAATAGTGCACTACTTTCGACCAGATCCCCAAGGGAATAGGGTGCCGCTTAGGACACAAACAACGTCTAAAAAGTGGGTGACGGTACCATTGTTCTTCTCCTGCAGCTCCGACTTGCCGAGGGCCGACTTGCAGACGTGGTCCATGAGCTTGAGCAGGTCCGGCCAGCGCTTGCCCCTGAAGCAGGTCTGCACGTGGCCCAGGAAGGTCAGGTTCTGCTTGCGGGAGTACGTCTGGGAGAACACGTCCTCGAAGGCCTCACGCAGGGGCAGCAGGATCAGCTTGTGGTCCACTGGTTTATACCTGCAGATCGGGGAAGAGAATATGGATACTCAGTACCAACACAGGCATTTTCCCAGTCTGAATATGCCGGTATAGGTGAAAGGTCATATAAGAAAAGGACTAGCTAGGTCTTCTGTTGTAATTCACTTACCCTCCTAGCAGGTCAGCTGTGTCGCTCTGCTGGTTCATATTCACCACCCGTAACCTGTGTCCTGGAGAGAGAGGAGAGAGGAGAGGGAGCGAAGACAGGAGGCGAACAGAAGTGGTGGTTAGTGGGTTCCCATTGTACCATGTTGTCTGAGAGGAGCTTCCTGGCAGTGTTGTGTGTCTCACCAGTGAGTCCAGCCAGGTACTGCACAGTGGACGTCTTGCCCGTGCCCGTCTCACCAACCAGGAGGATGGGTTCCCCCTTGGTAACACACACAGCTAGCTGTTCCAAAAGCACCGCAGAGGGTCGCGTGGCAGCAAATGTCTGCTTCTCGCTGTACACATGGAGGCACACATATATATATTTATATATACACATATAGGTTAGGTTATGCTTTCACTCAAGTTTTCCCTAGAATGCTTTCAACAGGCCTCCCTGTGGCTCAGTTGGTAGAGCATGGTGTTTGCAATGGTGTTTGCAACGCCAGGGTTGTGGGTTCGATTCCCACAGGGGGCCAGTACGGGAAGAAAAAAAAAAAAATCTATGAAATGTATGCATTCACTACTGTAAGTCGCTCTGGATAAGAGCGTCTGCTAAATGACTAAAATGTAAAATGTAAATGTAACATGCAAATGCATAAAACAAGGTCAAAAGACCTAATAACGCATGAAATCCACAATTAGGCCTATGCTATCTTATTGCGGAAATTGCCGATTGTATTTCTATTTAGCAAATGCCTTTCAAAAACAAATGTGCATTTGCTTTCTTCGGGATTTAGAGCCGGGTACAATAGATCTGACAGGTTTGGAAAGGAAGAATCCACATGTTTTTAGTCATATGCGGAGGCTTGGAATATTTGCTGGTTTATCAGAGTGTGTCGTTAAAGATGTCGGATCTTAATTTGACCCCTTTCGCCGCAGGAGGAAAATAATCCTTCAGCGGAAGGAAAATAATCCTTCAGCGGGAGGATTTGAATATCTGAAGAAATATTTAGAATTTGGTTACTACATGACTCCATATGTGTTATTTCATAGCTTTGATGTCTTCACTATTATTCTACAATGTAGAAAATAGGACAAATAAAGAAAAACAACCTTGAATGAGTAGGTGGGTCCAAACTTTTGACTGGTACTGTATGTTGAAGGCAAGCAACAGGCAGAATAAATGAACAGTTTCCTCAGTGCATGTCTGGTTACAGCCACTGACCCTGGCACACATATGCCAGAGTCGGCGTAGGTTCGAATCCGGCCCACCGCCCTTTGACTCGTGGATGAAGGACTATTTTTGACGCATTCATTCCGCGTGGTCACAGGGTTAAAACAGAAACAACTCGAAAAGGTTAACAGTTTAGGCATTCATTCCGAGTGGTTAAGGTTGGATCTGTGGTTAGGGGAACGCTTAAAACAAAATGATTAAAAAAAACGACGCTCCCACGTTCCATCGGTATTCTTACTGCCTGCCGTAGCATTGTGGTCTAAGCAGCGCGCTCCAACTGCGAGTTTGCGCCCAGCGATATAGTGCGGCATACATTAGGCCTACAAGTAAATAGCATTCATTTAAGAAGACGAATATTCTAATAATTTACACAAAGAAAAATGCTTCAGCTCAACAAAATCGTCTTAGGATAGGCTCAAGTGCATAAACATCTTGACAGCGTTACGAAACATTAATACAGGCGTTCACACAATACAGGCTTTCAATCCACGCCTAAGACCAAAACTATATTGACAAATGATACATAGACTACGAAACGTGGACGAGCATCCACACTGGAGGAAATTGTATCGTTCTACAGTACCACTACATCTGTCAATCAACTGATGGCCCAATCAGCTCATCAACTAGCTTATTATCGTTTTTCTTTTAACACCGTTCAATATGTGACAATGGATAGGCTAACACAGGGCACACCAACATGTTCCTGGAGAGCTACCGTCCTGTTGGTTTTTGTAGAGCTACCCTCTAACAGGAGGGTAGCTCTACAGGAATGGGATTGGAGAGCCCCGAGCCTACAGAATGTAACCTATTGGAATATAATCAAATAACAAGGGATTTATTGCAACCATCGCCAGCTTGTTAAAACGTCAATACGTAATAGATTTCCTACTGTGACAATTTACCCGACACTGCGTGAATGGAAACTAACGTTGGTGTAGCCAACATGTTTCCCATTTCTGTTATCCAAAAGTGTCTGGCGTGGTCATTTCTTAGCAGGATCGGGGGGTAAAATATCCCTGGACTGTCCATATTTGAAAGGTGTAAATAAATCAAGTAAATCAGGGCAATTGAGTTATTTGTGCCAGAAGGGTGCGGGTCGGAATCGAACCCACACTGACACTTTTTCCAGGGACTCAACAGGCTCATTTGAATTCCCTGATGCAGCAGGAAAATTCTCGGCAACAAAAGCGTGATCACGTTAAGATCCGACATCTGTAGGGATCAATTAAAAGTGTATTCCATCAACCAGCGGGGAGTCTACTTGGCTGTTCCCCAGGATGGGTAAGTGTTTGGCCTGGCACAGTGATTATATTGTGTAAAACAGAGAGATTATGTGCACATACTGACAGCGCTGGCAGCCTGACCTAGTGCGTTCCATAAGCCCCAGCTGCCAGCCAAATAACTGACTACTAACCCTTATGCGGCCGGCTACTTCACTGGCTTAAACAAATCGGGATGCATCAGATGCCACCAAATGTTATTTTAGGTCACACAGTTTGCTGACTTACTTGCAGATGCGGACCACTTCATTCTGCTTCCGTTCCAGGGTCACTCTGCCCACCAAGGCCTCCGACTCCGTCCCAGAGATGCCAGGCTTGTACATCTGGCAGAAATGTGCGGCCTGAGGGGCACACGACCATCACGTCAACAACAAACAATCACAATGTCTGAGTCCCAAATGGCCCACTTTGTCGGGCAGTGGCCCGTCATTTCCAGTGGTGCCGCACTTACCTTCTCTTTGGAGATGTTGAGCTTGCTCCCGATGACCTCAGCCATGCGTAGCCTACTCTCTGGTCGGGGTAGCATGGCCGTGAAGCAGTCTAGGGCCTAAAAGGGGGGAAAGCCACAAAACAGTACAGTAAAGAAGAGCGGTGTGGTGTGGGGGGCAGTCAAACTGTTAAATGTCAAACTGTTAAATGTTTCTGAGACCGTTACAGCTACATTGATTTTTCCATTCAAAGATACATTGTGCTATGCCAATGAATCTATCCATAGTCTATCCTAAACTAGCCTTGCTCAACCATCCTGATCAGCAGCACATTCTGGTTCACGAGGCTAACCCGAAACAGCTATGACAAAGTGTTAAAGACATCGAGTGCTAGCGCAGCTGCAGGATTTTCTTTCCGAACCAAGATTGGGTTATAATCTTACCGGTCCCTAGAACTCCTCAGTTCCACGCAGAGTTCTAAGTTACAGAGTGCCCAATGAACAGTGGTGAATAACGATCTCCGATTTAAGCCGGTTCAAGCCAGAAAGCTTCATTAGCAAAGTAAATATGGCAGGTGGGCAATAACATTGCAATGCCAGCCTGTGCTGTGACTCGAGGCTTACCTCCAGAAAGACATGTTGAGCGGTGGCAGACGAGGTGCTGTCAAAGTTACTGCTGATCCTATCACACCATTTCAGCAGGTCCCTGTAAAATATAGTGTCGAGGTTACATAAATATGACAATGATAGACAGAGGAGTTGGCTTAAGGACATTCAGATCTCGGACCAGGCTAGATACAGATCTAGGAGCAGGCTAGATACAGATCTAGGAGCAGGCTGGATACAGATCTAGGAGCAGGCTGGATACAGATCTAGGAGCAGGCTAGATACAGATCTAGGAGCAGGCTAGATACAGATCTAGGAGCAGGCTAGATACAGATCTAGGAGCAGGCTAGATACAGATCTAGGAGCAGGCTAGATACAGATCTAGGAGCAGGCTAGATACAGATCTAGGAGCAGGCTAGATACAGATCTAGGACCAAGCTAGATACAGATCTAGGACCAGGCTAAGTTTTGCAAATGAAAAAATACATTCAGTATGTAAGTTAATTGCATTGATCCATGCAGCTAAACCATATACAACATTGAAGAGGGCCACAGAGACCATATGGAAAAGCGTGCTGCCAACAACGAGTGAACTCCTACAAATGAGGGGGGTCAGGTTTGAACTAGTTATCTAATGATAAGGGCTGTCCTGGTTTGACGTCTAGCATTAGCGAAACAAGCTCTATAGAAAGATGGGGCCAATCGATGGGCCATGGAGCACAGGCAGCAGCACCCAGTGGAAAGCTAATTAAAGTCCTGAGGGCTGGCTGGTCATCTCATCTCCCAATAGGCCACAACAGAGCAAAATGTGAACCACACAACCTTCCTCTGCTCTGGGACACGTGGTGGGAGGGATGGGGCTGGCTGGGTTTGATGCTATATGATGGGGGGACTGAATAGCTAGGGACTTATGGCAATGAGTTTATCACAAGTTCATGAGCTAACAGCGGCATATAGACAGATGGACTGTGTCATCTTTCAGAGCAGGGGAAAAAAGATTGTTGTAAACACCTTTGGTGGGAATTTGAGGGTTGGCATTGTTAGCTGTGATTGGTTAAATCCATTGCTACAAGAAATGTAACTAAATGTAAGTAGCTACAAAGTATAAAATGAAGCTTAAAGGAAATATTCACCCATTTTGAATGGGGTAATTTCAGGTTTTCATGTGTATCTGAGCTAGCTGCTTAAGCAGGCAGAAATACAGCCAGTATGACATGTTTTGCATTATTTGAAGGGAAGAAGCTCAGAACATCGCTCAGAGATGCACCAAAACGATTATTTTTTTTAAACATTCAAAATGGGTAGATCTTTCCTTTAACCGTTTTTTCCCCGGCTTCAACGTGTACCAGTTCTCAAAATCTTGAGAGCTAAAAATGAGAGCATGTTACTGGGCATTACCTCAGGGACAGTCCCCTCCCCTCAAGGGACGTGGTCTTGCCTTCCAGCCTGTGACGGGACACCTCTGGGGGCTGCAGGCTGTCTGTGTGGCCCAGTGCCACCGGGTCAAGATGACTCTCTCCAGTCAGCTGGCAGTAAATATCCAGGAGGCGCTCCACAACAACCGTCAGGTTAGGGTACCTGTTCACCAGAACCTGCACAGACAAAGAATAACACTACTGGTAGCTTCAGGGACTTCTTTAGTTTAGTAAGGTTAAACGGAATCAGTGTACTGAGCATTATGGGTACCGTAGTACATCCTGCGACAGAAACTACGCTTGATACAATGGTCAAAATATAAAACTACAGGAAATCAATGTGGACACCATTTGATCAAGTCCTCAGTCGTCTCACCTTCTTCAGTTCCTCTCGCGCCATATTTCCCATCTGCAGTTTAGTCCAGTACTTGTCCAAGAGAGCTGCGTGGGTGTTCTGTGGTCTGTACCAACCTCCGGCACTGTGGAACATCCTACAAACAAACATCAGTTAGTTTCTGTGTTTAAAAAGAGGATGACATGTATAGAGTCACACGTGGGCCACATATAATCATATTCTTACCTTCTCGTAGCAAAGAATTGGAAGCCTGGGGCCACTTCAACGCAGTCCTCCCGTCCCGGGATCATCAGCTTTTTATTCTCCATCAAGGGAAGGAGTACAGATATCTGCAAGGCATACAAACTCATGGGATGACATGCTAGAAAATACCTTCTAGTCTTGAACCCACTACTACAGTAATAACTGTACAAGTGTAATTCATGCAATTCCATGTGTAATTCAGGTGTGCAAATACCCACCACATCTAGAGGAGCATGGTCAATGTCCTCCAACAGGATCCAGTGTCCTTTAGAGACGGCCCGCGTCAGCGTGCCTGGCTGCCACACAAACTTCCCAGGGATATCAGTGCAGCGATACATCCCGAGCAACAGCTGCAAAAAAAGACAGCAAAGAGATTAGACAATTCCTATTTGCAACCATTACATTTTTTTTCCGAAAGCTCTCAGAGGTTGAGGTCATACCAGTGTCATTGGACTCTCCCTCTATGTGGACTGATACCCGAAAATGATTTCATAGGTCGCCTATATTAAATCACTGCTCTTACCTTGCTGTCAGTTTGATCCCCAAGTTGGACTTTGAGAATCTCTGGTGTTTTGGTATGTCCGGTCACGGCAGCCAAGAACTCCACCAGGGCGGTTTTACCACATCCAATGGGCCCTTCCAGAAGAACAGCCTTCTGGGATGCCACTGCCATGGCCAGTCTCCGCAGGTTGCGACAGGTCGAATCCACTAGCACCAGATCCTTTAGGTTACCCTAGATTTTACATATATTTCCACGAATCAAATCAACACTACCGATGTTGTTTGAACCATATATCATATCCACTTTTTCAAATAACATAACTATAAAGCATTTGATGGAGAGTCCCTATTAAGTTTACTTTTTAGTCTAGGACTAGATTTAATCTGTGTCCAGGAAATGGCCCCTTAATTTCAACAGGAAGTCTTACCTGTTCTGTCTGTTTGGGGGCGATCCTAGGTAGCACCACCCCACAGACAGCCACCACAGTCTGGGACAGGTCTTCTGACACTACCTGACCCCGGGTGAATTTATTCCCCTTCTCCTGGCTCCACATCACAGTACCCTGATTAGCCAGGACCAGGGCCTTCTCTACCTCAAACTGCTGAGTTTCCTCCAGTGACCTAGATGTTTATAAACCGATACAAGCAAAGGTTATACGCTGAAAGCGTAACAGATTGTAATAGATTGTAATAATAGAAACAGAAATGAACCTACTTTATCTTCATGTGCTGAATCTCGTCACTCGACAGCACCTTCCTCAAAAAAATGGTTTTCTGATTGTCAGTCATGTGGGACACCAGGGCCAGACACTGGGCAGTGTAACTACATGGGAAAGAATCCGGACGACCGTTATTAGCATCTTCAAGTTGACTTCACATCAACAAACAGACGGTTGTAAAAGCATCAATCAAAGCATTCAGCCCGTTTCCGAGGTGCGAGGCAGCTTGCTGTACAAGTACACCCTCCCCCGGACAGGACGCTAGCCTGTCGCAAGGCCCGAGAGAGAATAGACACCGTGAAAACGGTAGCCAAGGTAGATACTCACCCTCGAACCATGATGTCGCTGGTGAGCAGTTGAGAAACACATGCACTCCAGTCCCAGAGGACTCGGAACTTGGCACAGTCACTCTGGAGGAAGCGGAGGGTAGCACCCATTAGGTCCCGCAGCTTCATCCTCCTGGGGCCGTACTGGACAGACGAGGACTCTTCACTGGTGAAGAAGAGCCTCTGGAACACCGGAGGGGCATCGTTGAAGTACCTCGCAGCAAACCTGAGAAAGAAAAGAGGGGAGTGTAACAGCTTGGAAGTAGTGGTTGAAGTGGGCCGGTAGTACTGTAAATTTTCTACTGCTTGAGTACAAGCCCCTCATAAGGAATACCAGCACTAAAATACCAACTCTGGTACAGTAAAAAAAATAAAGTGAGTATTGGCAGCTTTTTCATGCCACTTCAAGCACTTAGACGAGAATAGAAAAGATAACTCGTGTTTTTGAAGTGTTCGTCACGTCAGAGATCACAGAAGGTTCACTACTTACGCCTGCGCGTCAGGACTGACGCCGAGGAGTTTGCTGAGCGCCACACACAGGCGCTCGTGGAGATCATGGTTGATTCTGCCGTCTGCTTTGATCCTCTGCGCGTTCCTCTCCAGCAGGTCCAGGATCAGCGGCCGGAGGTGGCGGGCGAGCAGCAGTGTATAGTCCTTCTCCAACAGCAGCTGAGACAAACATGCCAGGATGCTCTGTCTGTCCTGCTGGCTCCATATCTGCAGACAGACAGACAGAAAGACATATCAGGTGAAAGTCAAGATTGACATTGAATTCATTAGGACATTCCAGGCAACTGTAGACAAGCATTGGCTAAGTCTATACCCTCCAATCTCAAGGGACACCCATCAATGTAATGTAAATAGCGTCCTGATAAAAAACAATTGTAATTGGGTTACATTTGCATTCATTAAGATGGTGTGTAGGCGTAGTGCAATTTCTTGGATGGTTAATAAGACATCTAATCTATGCATATATAAGATGGTGGAATATGCACAGATAGGATGCATCACCTATCAATAAGTCATATAAAGAGACATATTACAGACACTATGGTTTTAATAAGTCAAGGAGAAATGTATCTTACCTGTTTAGTTAAATACTTGCTGAGTTCGTTGTGACTTTTGTCAATATGTCTGGATATGGTACCAAGTGATGACAGGCTCAATTCTAAATTTTCCATCGTACCATTTGTCGTTTAGGACAGAGAAATCCACAGCGAAATGTACGAGAATGGATAAAAACTGTAATGGGTTATTATATTAGTCGTTGACCAAATCGTGAGGTACATCACTTGTCTGTCTAGGTTGTATCACAACACAGCAAGCACGTTCCCGTTACTGTTAAAATCCAGTCCACATGTGAGTAAATCAGAAACACTTCCGGTTCGGTCGATTGTCCAAATGATGTCGCTTAGATGACGCTATTGGAAGCGACAGGCATACCTACTTGAGATAGATGCTTTTTGCTTTGGAAAAATCGAAATTAATTTCATAAAAGACACCCAAGAGCACAGATAGAACAAGGACATAGTTATACATATATTTACTGGGAGGTCCCAATTAAAACTTATTCACAATTTAATGACAACGTTTTCGAGGTCAGAAACGGTGGTGTCCTATGATTAGAAAGTGTTTTATTGACTTTGGCTTTGATTGAGTCTGGCCTAAACAATAGGCTGCTTTGATTTAATCATTTTATTTTGAACGCTTGAAAGTCCCGGAAGAGGCGCTGCATGTCTCTTGCAGAGACCGCGGGAAAATGTCGTTATTTCCTGCTCCCTGAAGAAGGTTGTTGGGTTGTCGCGACAGTGGCTGTAAACAGATGATAAAGCAAAATAACATGCCAAACAACATTCTTTGAATCTAATTTTCATATGGTGAGTAGATATTTTTTGTAAATTCACATTCCAAGGTTTTTTCATGATTTAATGTTCCTCCGTGTCTTGAGTTTGTAGATGGGTACGTTTGTGTGGGTCCCATAGCTAGCTAACGTTAGCTGGCTTGATGTGTCAGTCCGCTAGCTAAAGTAATATAACAGTAACTATATTGTGCCTGTGATGGCTCGGCTGTGTCATTCCATCATATCCTTTCCCTTGGTGCATGTAACGTTACAAGGAGCCGACATAGCTGATTTTAAGTTTGCGGAATGAACTGCAAACAGAATTGTTTTGGTAACTAAATGACTGGCTAACTAACAAGCTTACTAGCTACTCAATCTAGGGATTGGTACTAGTTAGTACCTAGCACCAACCCAGCAAAGCCCATGTGCTAGCCATTCCAGACACAGTAACATGTTTTGTAACGTTATG
The DNA here is from genome assembly GCF_901001165.1 of Salmo trutta. NCBI lineage: Eukaryota > Metazoa > Chordata > Actinopteri > Salmoniformes > Salmonidae > Salmo > Salmo trutta. The sequence goes on along the minus strand of NC_042957.1, from coordinate 33,040,082 downwards.
CTTCTTAGATCCTAGGTAGCTTGCTAGTTGACATTAGGCAGCTTACTGTTAATAACTAGCTACAGTAGTTGACATTAGAAAGCGTACTGATAATTATAAGAGCTAGCTAGTTGTGTGAGATCATGCTTCATGCTAACTTATTCCTTTAAAATCCAGGCATTAGTCTCTAGAAGGTCCAAATGTTTTGCTGATCACCTTTCCCATCGACCTCACCAATTTCAAACTATCCGGACTCTTTTGCAAGTAATGCATGGCTTGCCACACAAATTATGCATCGTTTCTTCCAGCTACTTCCAGGTACATCTCTGAGCCATTGATTTGAGCATCAGGAGAATGGACGGGGATTTGATGGATGAAGTGTATGGTGACCTCAGCCAAGACCACCATAGTGAGTACAATGCTATAACCGATTTCACTGTCCATAAATGGTGTTTTTTTTTACATGTTTTATTTATTTCACCTTTATTTAACCAGGTAGGCCAGTTGAGAACAAGTTCTCATTTACAACTGTGACCTGGCCAAGATAAAGCAAAGCGGTGCGACAAAAACAACAACACAGAGTTAAACATGGGATAAACAAATGTACAGTCAATGAAACAATAGAAAAATCTATATTCAATGTGTGCAAATGTAGTAAGGTTAGGGAGGTAAGGCAATAAATAGGCCATAGTGGTGAAATAATTACAATTTAGCATTAACACGAGTGCAGATGATGATGTGCAAGTAGAGATACTGGGGTGCAAAAGAGCAAAAATAAATAACAATATGGGGATGAGGTAGTTGGGTGGGTTATTTACAGATCGGCTGCTGAAAGACATGGTACAACTTTCCCAAAGTACACTGAACAAAAAATATAAATGCAACAAATGCAAAGATTTTACTGAGTTAGAGTTCATATAAGGAAATCAGTTAATTTACATAAATTTGTTAGGCCCTAATCTGTGGATTTCTTATGACTGTGAATACAGATATGCAGTTGTTAGTCACATATACTTTAATAAATCCCCCTAAGGTCGAATTAGCATAATAATAAAAAATCCCCATAAAAATCAGTTTAAGCTAGAGATGTTTTTTTTGCATTGGATGCGTCTCAATCCACCACTTCCGCATCTGCCGTGAAAGGTGACAGAGCTAGAGCGTGTTTGTCAGCCCGTGAGACATCCTTAAAATCGGTCTTCTTACTAAATTGTCTGTAGCTGAGAGATGTAAACAGAATTTTGCACAAAAATTGAGAGAAGCTTTTTGTGCATATGTAACAGGGATCTTTTATTTCAGCTCATGAAACATTAGACCAACACTTCACATGTTGCGTTTTTATATTTTTGTTCAGTATAGTTACTGCCATGAGTTGATCTCTATTGTTATTGTGTAACTGTTCTGTCACAAAGCATTCTTATGGAGAAGTATGAATTCTCCTATTCTCTCTTGTATGGCTCGGCAAAGGTCGAGCCATATAGGATTTATGCACTCAAAGAAAATACACAAACCTGTCTTATGTGTATCCCTTATTACCTAAGCATATTATCTGTACTGTATCCAATAATACAAGGCATTTCTACAGTAATGTTATTCCATGTGATGAAATTACAGAAGTGCAATATGTGGGTAACTTTGCGGTACTTTTACCCCACAGATACCACAGCAGCTTTCAATGAAGATTCTGTGGATATTTATTTTGGTTTAGAAAGTCCAAAGACGAATTCAAATGCAGGTAAACATCACTCAAACACACACATCGGTTCTTTACGAGATGGCCTGAGTCAGATATATATTTTTAGAAGTAGAAAAGATACCCACGTTGCTGTGTTCTCTCAGAATATGAGAACGGATAACATACTTTGCATTTGTGCAATCTTATTACAGAAAGGAACTACACACTCCTCTCACCACAGAATCTGAAATATATGGATTTATATGAAGAAATCATAACAGAGGAACAGCAGGATCGAGAGTCTTCCTACAATGAGGTTTGTACCATAATGCTTATCCGATTCATATACTGTAATTTCCGGACTATTAAGCGCACCTGAATATAAGCCGCACCCACTGAATAAAAAAAATATATATTATTTTGAACATAAATAAGCCGCAGGTGCCTACCGGTACATTGAAACAAATGAACTTTACACAGGCTTTAACGAAACACGGCTTGTAACAAAAATAAATAGGCTTTAACGAAACACGGCTTGTAACAAAAAATTCAAAATTAGCAGTAAGCTTTAGTTGTCTTTTTGCACTGAGTCAATTCCTCATGCTGCTGTTTCCAACGTCTTATCATCGACTCATTAAGACCAAGCTCCCGTGCAGCAGCTCTGTTTCCTTTTCCAACAGCCAGATCAATCGCCTTCAACTTGAAAGCTGCATCATATGCAATTCTCCGTGTCTTTGCCATGATGAGGGTGACAAGATGACTACCGTAATCAGAATGATGGGAAGTTTGAGAGCGCGCGATTTTATCTAAACAGTAAACTAAAAAGTTGTTTGACCTTAACCCGTTCGGCAATTTCATTGGTCTAATGAAAGCTTCATGCCGCCAAAAAACTGAGCACGTCACAGAATATAGTCCGGAATTTACGGTATGCATTTTTTTTAACCCCCTCGTTTGTCTTAAATGGAATGCGGGTACACAGCTCCTTTTCCCATTAGAAATGAATAACCATCAGTACCCCTATCTCATTACAGTTGAGGACAAGATTCAATGCAGCACAAAGCCAAGTTGACGAGTTAATGAGAAGGTTGCAGCAGACTGAAACACAGGTTTGTAATAGAAAGTCTTAAGTGTCACTCGTGTACTAGTAGTACCCCTTGAAGTATGAGGAACATACCCAGTACTTGAAATATGAGGAACATACCCAGTACTTGAAATATGAGGAACATACCCAGTACTTGAAATATGAGGAACATACCCAGTACTTGAAATATGAGGAACATACCCAGTACTTGAAATATGAGGAACATACCCAGTACTTGAAATATGAGGAACATACCCAGTACTTGAAATATGAGGAACATACCCAGTACTTGAAATATGAGGAACATACCCAGTACTTGAAATATGAGGAACATACCCAGTACTTGAAATATGAGGAACATACCCAGTACTTGAAATATGAGGAACATACCCAGTATTTGAAATATGAGGAACATACCCAGTACTTGAAATATGAGGAACATACCCAGTACTTGAAATAATTGCATACATTGACTTGAATTAGATTGTCATGGAACATTTTTATTTGTACAATCATGAATGATTGATTCTGTCGTGATGAAAAGGCTAAATTGACCAAATTATTACGTAGATTATCTCATTTACATTTTTAGTCATTTAGCAGCCGCTCTTATCCAGAACTAATTACATTACAGTTAGTGTTACCACTTACGTGCTTGACATGCGTTTTCACTTTGAAGAATACAACGCTGAACACCGAGAACAGCCGTCTGAAGAAGAACATCTGTGCGCTCATCAAAACAGCTAAAATGGAGGTTGTGCGGAAGGACGAGGAGATAAATAGGTTGAGCCAAAGGTAAGTGTCTTGACCCTTCATACTTCATATACACCTGTGAAGTGGTAACTCGTAGTTGGCAGGGTACTTAGTTATTTTAGGGATGTACATCTCCAATGGGGACAGGCAAGAACGAAAAATACACATTTTCTATATACCCATTAGGTAAATGTATATACTTTCTATGAACTCTCTGTAAATCTAGGCATGTGAGTCAATTATGTTTAAACTTTTAGTTTCAGGCCAAGGAGGGGTCCTGTAGTTCACCATCAATCTCAAATGAACTGCCTGAGAAATCAAATTCCAACCAGACAGAATCCTACGGGGCAGTCACAACCTAGCCAACCACAAGTTCCAACCAGACGGAATCCTACGGGGCAGTCACAACCTAGCCAACCACAAATTCCAACCAGACAGAACCCTACGGGGCAGTCACAACCTAGCCAACCACAAGTTCCAACCAGACAGAATCCTACGGGGCAGTCACAACCTAGCCAACCACAAATTCCAACCAGACAGAACCCTACGGGGCAGTCACAACCTAGCCAACCACAAGTTCCAACCAGACAGAACCCTACGGGGCAGTCACAACCTAGCCAACCACAAGTTCCAACCAGACAGAATCCTACGGGGCAGTCACAACCTAGCCAACCACAAATTCCAACCAGACAGAACCCTACGGGGCCGTCTCAACTTAGCCAACCACTAGTTCCAACTAGACAGAATCTTACAGGGCAGCCTCCACCAAGCCAACCACCGGGTCCTAGACATGATTGTGTTGTAAAGGATCTTAGCCAGCTCCTCTGTAAAGACAGAGATGTGGTCCACCCCCTTCTCCCTCCAACCCCCTCTGATGCAACAGTTTTCCGACCACCTCTTCCTGATGCAACAGTTCTCAGACCACCTCTTCTTGATGCAACAGTTCTCAGACCACCTCTTCCTGTCACTTCAAAGACAGCTAGAGGAGATTCAGAAGCTCCAGTGAAACGCACTGTTAGTAGTTCCAGACAGGACTCTGTGAATAGACACCCTACACGTGAACTTGACCCGTCAGACGAGCCAAAACAAACCAAGCACAGAGAAGGCAGCGGTGAAAATCCCAGGCTCTCCGACTCTAAGGAGCAGCGAAAATATAACTCCAAGTCGAGCAGATACCCTCGTCTCTCAGATGTTGAGGTATGCAGGAGATCAGAGCGGGCTAAAAATCCAACCTCAGACATTTTGCATTGCACTGCTTCCTCTGACCGCACTTCTGAAGGATTGTCTAAAGATTGTGCAGCCTATCAATCAAAAGGTTCTAGTCGGCATTATAAGGAGCTCAGGCGTGATAAGGATGATGATGATGATGATGATAGGCATAGTAGAAGTACTAAAGACATTTCCTCTAACAGAAAGCATGCCAATTTGAATCAAGCCAGTGTCACTGAACGATCCAGTGAATCTTTTAATCGCAAGGGAGGGACAAGTCCTCCAAGGGACCATCGAAGGAAAGAGGAGAGAAGAAGAGAGGATGAGATCAGAAAAGAAAAGAATCGATCAAAAAAATCAGGAGAAAGAAAAAGCACTTATACAGAGAGAAGAAGAACAAAGGAAAGTGACCAATGCAGTAAGGACAAGACAATGGACAACAGTAAAGTTGGGGGGCAAAAGACGGATGAGAAGTCTGAATTGCTTCCATCTGAGGCTAAAGTGGCTGAGAAAAGCTCTGTAGAGGAAAACGGTCCAAACAGAAAGTTAAGTTTCATGGAAACTCTGAATCTTACCCTGTCACCAGTTAAAAAACCAAGACAGCCTGCTGAAACCAAGGAACAGGAGGGCACACCACCTGAGGAAGTTCCTGAAGACCAGTCAGCGGAAGACAGTGGGCAGCCTGATCTAGACGAATTACTTATCTTAGACGAAATCAACAGTAGTGTGGTAGAGACCGATGAGGTCTTCGAGGACCCAGTTGTACAGCCCTCTTCAGAAATCCCAATGCCTTCAGAACCTGAAAGTATAAACCTTAGACATACAGACAAAGAACCTTGTCAGGATGCTAACAAAGGTGTGGCTGAGGCCAATGAGCAACCTAAGTGCCAGTTAGAAGTGGAAGACACTATTGTCCAAGATGTCTCAGAAGGTAGGCCTGAGCTGCTGGATGCCACATTGGATCAGAGCACTGAACCCAACACACCAGAACTTCTCAGGAAGGTTTGTGTTTCAGCACCAGACTGTGACATTGTTTTGAGAACTCCACTGAAAACCAGACCTGAAGAATGTGCCTCTGCAAATAAAATGAGTGAGTCTGAGGATTTTACTGCTGCTGCTGTCACTGTTACTACTGTTACTGGGAATCGTGGAAACGATTCAAATACTGACACTGGCCTATCTTCTAACGGATTTACCCCTGAACTTCCAACGGAAAATGTAGTTCTTATTACTGACAATTGGGTGTGTAAGCCAAACAGTAAAACTCCCAGTGCTTTGGTCTGTAAAAGTCAAGCTGTTGAAAATGTGACACAAGGTCCACCTGCGGCTGTCTGTGTGGGAAATCCTGCTGTTGAAGGTGTTCCAGGAAAAGAACAATCGGAATCTCTGCAATTGCCACTGCCTGCCTCTGTTATTTCCAATTCTAGTCTAGATGTGACAGCGGAGGTGCAAGATATTTCCAAGCATGGTGTTTCCAGTACGATTAGCATGGAGGTAATTCCAGAGATCTGCATTACATCTGAGATCGTTAATGATGTCACAGAGATACCTCTGGAGTGTGAGAAGGAGAAAACTGTTGTGGAACAAAGTTCACCGTTGAGCAGCATTGGGGTGTCTAAGGTGAGCAGCACGACAGGAGAGGTTGCACCATCAGCACAGCACAACAGTGGTTTGTCACAGACACCAAAGAAGTCCCCCAATTCTGAGCCAAGTTACACAGAGAATGAAAACGTGAATGTTGAGCCCTCTAGCTCCATTCCATTGGCCCATGATGAGGACTCGATGATGCTTACGCTGAGCAGCCTAAAAGGTATTCCAGATGCCATCAGCCCGCTCACTAGCCCAGTCCGTCCAATGAGGAAAAGCCAGCAGCCGCCATGTCACAGGAAACCTGCTTACGTCAAGAGTCTTCGCAAAGGTAAGCATCACTTAAATGACAATTCTGCCACTTTTCAACCTCGTATTCATTACAGCACCATACCAGTGTCTACAGGCGCGTTTCTATGATCTGTTGTTAAAAAGATAAGGAAGGTCCTAAAACATGCTTCTCTGTGACATAACAGGGTAGGATTAATAGTAAAAAAAACAACGTTGATTTTCAAAGCCTGCAACTAGTTTCTAGTCAGAGGGGAGAGTATTTTCTTGCTCCCCACATCACAGCGAATCTCATTAGTTTTTTAAAATGTTGCAACTTTTGATGATGTAATCGGGTAGAATTTTCAAACTTTGTTTTCACATGTAGACAATGGTATTGTCCTGGAGATAATAAAATGAGGTTGAAAAGTGGGGGAGTTTCTCTTTAAGATATGTCACTATGGATATGGTTAAGATTTAATTCATTTTCTGAAAAGTTAAGATGCAGCAATAGCCTATGTTTGTAATCATCTGCCTAATTCCATGATACTGAATTTACTTTGTCAACATAGGCCTACAGGTTATGCCTTTACTTTGCTAATGAAACCAAAATATTGTATTTGACAGAGTTTACCAGTGCTGCTGGGGATCCCAATTCGAAGAAGTTGGATGTGAATATGGAGAACAAGAATCCTGGCCGCTCCATTGCAAGTGCTACACGACAAGATGTGGATCGGGCTTCTGTCCGTTCTTCCAGCCTTGAGGATGAATTGGAGGAGGGTGAAATTCTTAGTGAAGGGGAAGAAACTCCAGTCACGCCAAGTTCTCCAGCCAAAACGGTTCGCCCCACAAGCACTGTTAAAAGTCAACCAATTCCCAAGTCATCCCCTAGACTTTCCAAGAAGTCGCCTGAAGAGAAAGGGAATTCTAAACCCCTAAGTAAAACCTTGATTTCACCAGTTGGAAGCCCCATGTCAAAAGCTCGCTATAAAACTGTTCAACCTCCGTTACCCAAAGCCGCCTTGTGTACCGTGGAGGAGGTTATGGCCATGTTTGTAAAGATCCGCTATGCGTGCAGGAAAAAGTACATGAAGCTTCGTTCAACTTTCTCTAAGGAACGCTTCTGCGGTGTTATGGACATGTCCCTTGACTCTTTTACAGACTTTGTTGATAGTGTTAGCTTTACTAAACTGTGCAGCCAAGAAGATGACCTCAAAGTGAAACTGAAGAAAAACATAATGTCTGTTTTGAGTAAGTTATCAAATAATGGCATTGTCAACCGCATCTTTGACCAGGAACCACTTAATATGAAGTCGAAACTGTGGGAATTTGTGAATGTGCAGTTAGACTTCTTATTCAAGGAAATTCAGACTGCTCTGAGAAGTGTTTGCAAATCCTCAAATGGAAACCAGTCTGCAGGAGCCAATAAAAGGGACTTGAGTCTCTCCAAGCAGCCAGTGAAGTCCCCCAAGCAGCCAGTGATGTCATCGGTGTCCACAGCCTCTAAACATAAAAGAACGCAGGGAGCAGTACAAAAAACAAATTGTGTGTCCAGAACATCTGCAAGTAAAAGACCGCAAGAGGAATTAACAGAGTGTGTTGAACCCAACATAAAAAGAACCAGGACTCAGACCCTCCCCCCATGCAAAACCGGTCTTGGAAGAGGCAAAAATATTAAAATGTCATTTGAAGATGATAAGGAATCAGAGCCTCAAACCTCAGATCATCCTCTTATGCAACCTCCAATGCAACCTCCTTTGCAACACGGGTTAGAGATCTTACCATCAAACAGCTCTTCATCTGTTGAGAAAACAGCTGCCTATGTTCGCCGGCTGTCTCAAAATGGCTCACTCCATGACAAGTCTGACTTCGAAATCCTCACAGAACAGCAAGCCTCCAACCTAACATTCAACCTGGTGACAGACTCCCAGATGGGAGAGATCTTCAAGTGTCTCTTACAAGGGTCTGATCTGCTAGAAACTAGTGTCTCAGCTGGGGACAATCAGGCCTGGCCTCTTGGTACTCCTCGGAAAGGAGAGCGCTTCCGAGGCGTTACCACCCCAAGCAAAGTTGGTACCACAAGCAAAGTTGGTACTCCTTCTAAAATCATTGCCACATGGTCTTCTATTTCACCTTGCAAGTTTTCCCCTCCAAATTCAAAAGTCCAAATTCCAGTAAATCCAGCTTTGTTGGATGAGAGTTGCATGTTAGAGGTGCCCTCCAGCCTACCAGAAGACAAAATGACATCACAGTCCAGTGTGTTCTCGCAGAGATCTTATTCCATTTTGGCAGAAGATCTGGCTGTCTCCCTCACAATTCCTTCGCCTCTCAAGTCTGATAATCACCTCAGCTTCTTGCACCCAGCCAGCGTGGAGCCCATGTCTGCTCCAGATAGTGTCATCAGTGCACACTTCAGTGAGGATGCCCTTATGAATGGGGAAGATGCTACAGAGCAGGACATCCACCTTGCCCTGGACACAGACAACTCCAGCGGTGCGTCAAGCGGTGGTGGCAGGACCAGGGAGGCTTCTGTTAACCCCCTGTTTCACTTCAAGCCTCACTTGCCCATGCAGGCAGTAGTGATGGAGAAGTCAAATGATCATTTCATTGTGAGGATACGGCATGCAAACACCAGCCCAGACACCAACTCCAACAACTCAGGTGTCAACTTCTCCAACCTAGGCAACAACTCCACCAGCCTAGTGGTCAAACCCACATGCCTAGGAATTAAATCAACAAGCCAAGGAGTCAACTCTTCAAGCCCAGGAAGTGTAAACTCTACCTACCCAGGAAATAACTCCCCCAACCCAGACACAAACTCAAGCTACCCATGTGTCAACTCCACAAGCCCACAAGTCAACTGCACCAACCCAGGTATCTACCCCACAAGTGCAGACATCAATCCAAGGGCTGTCTCAAGCCCTCAAACACCACCAGGAGAAGAACAACATGGCAAAGACAAAGCTCATCCCACAGGAAAAACTCCTTCTAAAACCCATTTTTCAGAGGCCAGTCCTCCTTTCTACCTTTCAACAAGCACCGAAACAGCATCTGCGCTATCTTCACCATGCCTCACCATCGTAGAAGACACACCGGAGAGAGACCACAGCAAGGATAAGACTGGGAAAAAGCGGACAAAGCACCATGTTGAAATGAAAGCAAAGCGGCCTAAAAAGGAGGTGATCCCTGAGAAGATCAAGCATAAAAAGAAGTCCTCAAAAAGTGCCAAAAGAAAGGAGACTAGAAGATCCAAGAGAGAGAGAAGTAAAGTCACTACTCCTCCCCAATCTACCCCATCACCCAACAGCCTGTCTGCCAAGAATATCATCATGAAAAAGGGTGCAGTGGTGGTGACTTGGACAAGGTGAGTTGGTTTTAACATTCATGCCTTTTTTGTTACGTACCTTCTGCATGTTAGCTGTTGGAGAGTCTTCATGTCAAGTGTTATGATTGTCACTAAAACCATCATTTTCTTTTAAAGGGATGAAGACCGAGATATTCTCCTCGCGCTGAAGATGAAAGGTGCCTCTCCAGATACTTTCTCTGCCCTATCGGAGAAGATGAGCAAGACACCCGCTCAGGTATGTCTTTACCTATTTACTGTCTTTGGAGTTTCTTTTTCATAGTAATGGAATTCTATGTTTTTGATATGAGACTAGTAGTTATTGCTGAGCATTAATATCGGTTCTGTATATTTGTTGAGCTTTTTATTAAAACATATTATTTATTTTTTTAAGATTGCAGAGAGATTTTCCCAGCTGATGAAGCTTTTTAAGAAGAAGAAGATGGCAAGTTGACTTTCCGGAATCTTATCATTTTTCTTTATTCAATGAAGATTTGAAGTACTATGCTTTTTTTTTTTACTCAGATGTTGCAAGGTCAAGGGTCGAATTTCCCATTTGACGAATGAGCAGAAGCAGATCATCTGAATTTGATCCCTGTAATTGATGGCCTTGGAACATATGAAGGCCAAGTCAACTAGATCTCAAATTGAAATGTTTTTTGTTTCTTTTTGGGGGGTGGTCAGCAAGGATCAGAATATCCACACAGGCTTCAATGTATCATCTCCCCACAGCCTAAATTAGTACAGCTCGTATAAGCTGTTTTGCTTCGTCTGCTGATTTAGCAGATTTGTATGCACTGGTATTTTTTCTTTTTGTTGCGTTAAATCTAATCTACCATATTGATCCTGGGCAATATCCCATATCAACTTCACAACTCTTAATATGCCCCAGCAAGTTTATACCATATGTGGAGTTAAACACTGCTGCAATCATACATTTCATCTAAAGAAATTGACACATTTTAGCAGTAAATGGGGAATTGTCTCTAATACTTTTGTGGCGCATTGCCGCATGTACTAAAGTGACTTTTTATACAACATCTGGGGGGGGGGGTTGGAAATAAAGGTTGGAACTACAATTCAGGTCACATTTATATCATATTTCATGCTGTAAGGTCACATGGCAGAAAGTACATTTTACTGTACAGTATGTCAAAAGTATTCTATTTTGGATATATATTGTACTGACTTCAAGATGGTCAGTTAAATTAATAAATAAGGCGTACATGTTCCATTTTTTTGTACGATTCAAGGTGGTATGTTGATAGAAATTAAGGATTTTAAAGGGAACATTTCTTGACTTAGATTTTTGGTTGGTTGGTTTTGGATGATTGTGAATGAGTGACTACCTGGTTAACAAATGTACACTGTATATTGTACATATTTTGCTTTTGTAAATAAAGTGTATTTATTTAACATGGTTTTGATTTATTAATGGAACTTGAACTCAATGACTACTTACCACCCGAATGAGTAGAGCATATTTTAGGCACGTTCTCAACTGCTGCTTAGGTTTTATAGCAACGGGCAGCATGTCTTCTGGCCAAAAGTATAAAAGCTTAATGGTCATAGTTCAGCACACTTGTTCTTACTGTAACAGCTGTCATGGGATATTGTTCATTAATAATTAATCCTTCTGGAGGGCAATGTTTCAAGGTAATACATGCTCTAATATAAATATCCAGAAACTGGGCCACGAAGTATGGGAATTGAGGTCAGTGCCTAAGGATGTACTTGCCTTAGCTCACTGAAACAAAGTTGAATGAAGTTGGTTCAAGCAGAGTGATTTGTAAGGACACCTCTTTCATGACAAATCAATGTCATGGAATGGGATCATGGGGTTAGACTCACATTTGGGTGTATTAAAGGGATATTGCACAAAAATAGGTTTTGGATTCCTTACCCTGTAAACAGTCTATGGAGAAGGTATGACAGCATTGTTTTGTTTAACTGGTAACATTGACTTGCATTTGGATTTGTACCACAAATGCTAAAAAGTTAGCCTTTGAAACAGCCAGGTAAACAAAACCAAGCTGTCACACCTTGTCCATAGACTGCTTATAGGGTAAGGAAACCAATATGCCATGTTGTAATCTGTGTGAACTATCCCTTTAATGGTGGCTATTGCAACCACACAGTACCATGCAATGTAAAAGTAAGTGTTCAATACGTTCCATAATTTATTTTTCTTTCTAACAATTAAAATGATTCAATTGTTACCTCATTTTTAAAAATCTAAATGGGCTACTAAATATCAATGGCAACAATGTGAACATGTTGTTCTAATTGTGTAATCTGTTATAGTTTTCATTTATTTAATTGACAGAACTTTTGGGGAGGTCTGTTGGTTTGTTGCCAGACTAATCCAATGCCTCAAATAGCCCATCATGCAGTGAACTATGAGATGGGGCATGACTCATTGATCATTCTATCTGGCCCAATAGATTGTTCATTTTGACTGGGTCATTTGAAAACATTTAGTTAGCAGATTTAGATCATATATAAACATAAAACCAACATATAGTAAAGATAAAAGCTATTTGGAAAGTAAAAATAGCATGCATTTGACATGTATTGACATTCAAAGCTAGGCCATGAGCTGATTGGCACTATTGGTAACGTTACATGTCCTGCTGTGTTGTGTCCTGCCATCAACAATTGTGTGGTAAAACAAGCCCCAGGCCATTGTCCAGTCGCTTGGTGGATCGATCCTCGCAGTCTATGAATCCTGCTTGCAACAGATCGGAGATACACTCACTGCAGCGACGCTCAGAGATGGGTAGCCTATCTCTTCAATGGGTGGAAACAAAACCTACGTCCTACCAAATATTCAGGTATTTCTGAAGCAAGTGGAACACACAACCAAGTTGAAATGTAAGTTATTTCTTACTCTTAAATCCTTTATTTTGATCTTACACGCTTGAACAGTCTACATTTGAAAGAGGACAATTGCATTGGAATCATGAAAAATATACACACTAAACTATGAAAATATTGCTTATCCTGTGAGGTATTTATATAATACCATGGCCCAGTGGAAGTTTATTTATGTAAACTCTTTTTATAGCGTAAGGATATGTGACTCAGAAGATGGGGGATTGGAACTTGTTGGGGAGTATCTTAGAAGAGGTACATATTCATTCAACCATCGTGGGAAAAATCTGGCTAACCATCCTTTTTATATTCCGGATGCTCGTTCTTGGTGTGGCAGCAGAGGATGTTTGGGATGATGAGCAGAGTGAGTTTGTGTGCAACACGGACCAGCCTGGGTGTAAGAACGTGTGCTACGACGATGCATTCCCCATTTCTCTTATCCGATACTGGGTGTTACAAATCATTTTCGTGTCCTCTCCCTCTCTGGTATACATGGGACATGCACTGTACCGTTTGAGGGCCCTTGAAAAAGAGAGACACAAGAAAAAAGCTTTCTTGAAAGCAGAGCTAGAGGGCGCTGAGCCCATTCATGAGGACAGACAGAGGATAGAGAGGGAGCTGAGGAAGCTGGAGGAACAGAAGAGAGTAAGGAAAGCTCCACTCAGGGGCTCCTTGCTGCGCACATATGTTTTCCATATCTTGACGAGGTCAGTGGTGGAGGTTGGCTTCATAGTGGGACAATATGTACTGTACGGAGTTGGACTGGATCCTTTGTACAAATGTGAGAGATTGCCTTGCCCGAACAGTGTGGATTGCTTTGTGTCCAGACCAACTGAGAAGAACATTTTCATGATCTTCATGCTCGTCATCGCTGGGGTTTCTTTGTTCTTGAACCTCCTCGAGATATTCCACCTGGGAGTGAAGAAAGTCAAGCAAAGTCTGTATGGAAATAAAGGTACAGATGATGAAAGTTTATTAGTTTTCAGGTCCAAGAAAAACTCCATGGTCCAGCAGGTGTGTGTCCTTACAAACTCATCACCCCAAAAGATGATGCAGCTCACTCAGACGGCCTACACAATGGTTCCTAACAGCCAAGTGGATGCTGTCCCCTTGTACCTGCATTCGGTAGCTCCTCACAACGATGGTGGTGGCACCAACGACTCAGAGCAGTACCCCAGACAGACTGAGTTCCAGTCCCTGCGACAGCTGGGGACCGTGGAGCACCACTACACCCTGGACCAGAGGAACCACTCATGCAGCAGTGATGATTCCAACGGACCTAAAGGCTCAGGCCATCCCAGGCACGGCGGAGCACAGCCACGGCCTTCCCTCATGGCTAGCCATATGGAGATACCTGCAGCCTTGTGGAACCAGCTACGCAAACAGAGCCGGGTCAGCGCTCTGCAGGACTACAGTGACATGAGTGATTCACCTGACAGTGGTCACTATCCCACGGGGAGGAAGGCTAGTTTCATGTCCCGGGGACTCTCTCAGACCAACCTGGATAGTCCTTCTGATAGCCCGAACTCCGGGAGTGGGACAGACACAGAGGCCAAGCGTATAGCCCAAGGAGAGAGCCCACCTATGACCCCGCCTCCAGCCAGTGGACGAAGAATGTCAATGGTAAGTAGACCTATTACACGACATTATTTTTAAAATGGAGGATGTATTGTAGGATTCTCATCATGTATTTCTAAGGCTTCGGATTAAAGATTCGGTTCAAATAACTACTGACTAACTCATGTTGCATATTTCAATCTTTCAGAGCATGATTCTGGAACTGTCTTCAATCATGAAAAAGTGAGAACTGGCTGAGGGACCAGAAGCATCTGGGGAACCTGATCACGAAGCAACATTACCCTTCTAATTGCCTAATTGTATTCATAATAACATATGTATTGCGGATGAGCAGTAAGCGCATTAGTATAGTTACACTGAACAAAAATATAAATGCAACACGCAACAATTTCTACGATTTTACTGAGTTACAGTTCATATAAGGACATCAGTCAATTGATATAAATTCATTAGGGCCTAATCAATGGATTTCATATGACTGGGAATACACATATGTATCTGTTGGTCACAGATACTGTACCTTAAAAAAAAAGTAGGAGCGTGGATCAGAAAACCAATCAGTATCTGTTGTGACCACTATTTGCCTCATGCAGCACAACATCTTTTTCGCATAGACTTGATCAGGCTGTTGATTGTGGACTGTGGAATGTTGTCTCCTCTTCAATGGCTGTGCGGATTTGCTGGATATTGACGGGAACTGGAACACGCTGTCGTACACGTTGATCCAGGGTATCCCAAACATGCTCAATGGGTGACATGTCTGGTGAATATGCAGGCCATGGAAGAACTGGAACATTGGTGGTCAGCTTCCAAGAATTGTGTACAGATCCTTGTGATATGGGGCCATGCATTATGCTGAAACATAAGGTGATGGCGGTGGATGAATGGCACGACAATGGGCCTCAGGATCTCATCAAAGTATCGGTAGCTTATGTCTACCCATACCATAACCCCATCACCACCATGGGGCACTCTGTTCACAACGTTGTCATCAGCAAACCACTCACCCACACAAAGCCGTACATGCTGTCTGCCATCTACCCGGTACAGTTGAAACTGGGATTCATCCGTGAAGAGCACACTTCTCCAGCGTGCGAGTGGCCATCAAAGCTGAGCATTTTCCCACTGAAGTCGGTTATGACACCAAACTGCAGTCAGGTCAAGACCCTGGTGAGGAGGACGAGCATGCAGATGAGCTTCCCTGAAACAGTTTCATCAGCTGCCCAGGTGGCTGGTCTCAGATGATCCCACAAGTGAAGAAGCTGGATGTGGAGGTGCTAGGTTGGCATGTTTACACATGGTCTGCGGCTGTGAGGCCTGTTGGACGCACTGCCAAATTCTCCAAAACAACATTGGAGGGGGCTTAAGGGAAGATAAATGAACATTCAATTATCTGGCAACAGCTCTGGTGGACATTCCAGCAATCAGCATGCCAATTGCACGCTCCCTCAAAACTTGAGACATCTGTGGCATTGTGATGTGTGACAAAACATCACATTTTAGAGTGGCCTTTTATTGTCCCCAGCACAAGGTGCACCTGTGTAATGATCATGCTGTTTAATCAGCATCTTGATATGCCACACCTATCACATATATATGGATTATATGGTTATCGGAGAAATGCTCACTAACAGGGATGTAAACAAATTTGTGCACAACATTATAGAGAAATAAGCTTTTTGTGAATATGGACCATTTTTGGGATCTTTTATTTCAGCTCATGAAACATGGGACACACACTTTGCATGTTGCGTTTATATTTTTGTTCAGTGTATGTTTGCATGGGTAGTTCTAATTTCAAATTTTAGATATGTCACATGCTATCTTTGCAAGAAATATCTGTGGCATCAAATATTTTTTGTCAAAGTGATATGACTGCAAGCTACTTGTAGTGACATTTTGCACACATTAAAATGACATTTGGCTAAAAGACAGTATTCTCATAAGATGAGAATTCAACATTTTGATTGATAATACATGTAAAACATTGTGGGATATGATGATAAACTCCACTATGTACATATTTTATCTCAAAATGTTTTTTTTTGTTTTTTTTAAAGCACTTTGATATTGTTTATCATACAGAACGATGATAAAGTTGGAGATGGAAGTGCTCTTCAAACTTAACAAAATGTGAATTTATTGATGAATATCTTGAAACGTTTTGTAAACCCTGCAATGGATGCTTTAAAAAAATGGATTACAATATCTGCAACACTTGTCAACTTTCTTGATATCGTTGAGAAATCTATAACCTGTTTGCTTGCACATAATGTTTTTCTGGGATCTGATGTACAACTATTAAAATGCAAACATGTACAGTCACATCCAACATTATTGGCACCCTTGATAAAGATGGTAAAAAAAGACTATAAAATATATAATACCAATACTGAGCTATATTGTATGCTGAAGAGAATTTGAATATTATTTTATTGTATGCTAATACATGTGCTCAGAGAACAATATTTCGTTTAACAAGTAATATGAAAAAAATCTCAAAAAGATGTGTCAAAATTATTGCCACCTGTTTTCAGTATGTTGTGCACCCTCCCCTTGCAAAGATAACATCACTGAGCCTTTTTCTATAATGTTTTATGAAATTGAAAAACACATTGGGAGGGATATTAGACCATTCCTCCATATAGAATATTTCCAGATCCTTGATAGCCTTCGGTCTGTGCTTATGGAATGCCCTGTTCAATTCAAACAGCAGGTTTTCAATGAAGTTTAAGTCCGGAGACTGAGATGCTGATTTTGCGGTGTGTTTGGGGTGATTGTCTTGCTGGAAGATCCACTTGTGACCAAGTTTCAGTGTCCTGGCAGAGGCAACCAGGTTTTTGTCTAAAATGCCCTTGTACTTGGTAGAGCTCATGATGCCGTGGACCTTAAACAAGGGCCCCAGTACCAGTGGAAGCAAAACAGCCCCATAACATCAAATATTCGCCACCATATTTTACAGTAGGTATGGCGTATTTTCTGCATATGCATCCTTCTTTCGAGGCCAAACCGATCACACAGAGCTTTATTTTAATCTCATCTGACCATAGCACCTGGTTCCAATCCAAGTGCCAATGCCATTTAGCAAACTTCAGGTGTTTACAATTGTTGGTTGCTCACAATACAGGCTTTGTTTTATGGAAACCATTCCAAATAGCCTTTTGGCATGGAGGTGGCGTCTAATTTTATATTTAGAGACTTGGTGACCCCAAGATGCGACCAAGTTCTGTAACTCTCCCAACTGTGGCTCTTGGACTTTTCTTTGCCTCCCAAACCATCTTTCTCACTGTGCATGGGGACAAGAAACGCTTGTGTTCTCTTCTTATGCGATTATATTACACCTTATTTCAAATCTGATATTATTTTAATCAGATAATCTATATAATACCTTTGATTAATTTACAATCACACCTTAAAAGTACAGATTATGATTTAGTGAAAGAATATGACCAAGTAAACAATATTTATTTGCATTTGCAGATATAAAGAAAATGACAAAAATAATGTACATGATATGTTTCTTTATTTCATAAACAGAAATGGTGTCTAGACAAAAATGTCATTTATATAACACTAGCAATTGAAACGAATGAAAATGGGGTTTACACAACACCGTATTTACAATGGTTATTAAGTCATTTTAATTCATTAGGGCTGTGTAGCATTTGAAAATGAACAAGGTAAGTAGAGAATAAGCAAATAACAGTTATTTCAAATGGACAATATTAACACAAAACAGTCTTCTAGAAAAACGAGAGAGAAAACAACTTTGTGACTACAAGCTTAAGAGTTATTACATCAAAAAACGATGCACCAAAATCTACTAATACAATAATCCATATAATCTGTGTAAAAAGCATGTAAAAAAAACCCCACCTGATGCAGTTTGCTGATACAGTCATTGACCAATTATGAGAGGTATGAAGGATTTCACAGGTAGATAAGTGTGAGAAAGTCCGCACTGGTGGTTACTCAGAAATGGGGGGCGTAGGCCCCTGCATACACTCACGTCACTTGAATGTGAACTATGGCCTCTGCAAGTTCTAAGGCAAAAATCGGAGGTGCACTTGTATCCATGTATCTCTGAAACATCCCCAGCTGAATGAAAAGACAAGTTGAGGAAACACATCGTTTTCTGTTTACAAATGTAAAAGCACGAAACATCAGTCCAATTTTAACCTACCAATTTCTATATACATGGCAAATTGAATAAACACACCTTTTTGTAAACATATTTAACTTTTCTTTTACTCCTAAAATGGTCTCAGCCTGTGCATGTAATCAGGATACCAGTATACTGTATTATAAAGTTGAGCAGTTTGTGAAAAAGGCAAGTTTTGTTCATCTTTTCAAAACAACAACCTTTGGAGTTGGAGAGACAGTGTTTCTTTCACAGAAGCAGCACAGAAAAACTAAAACAAACTAAAGTTCAACTAAACGACAAAATAACACAGCACAAAAGTGTTTTAAAAAGATAATGCATTCAATGCACCTAGCTTTACAACAAATATCCACCAACTAATAACCAAAGCCAGTTAACAAATCAAATTACATGGATTTTTTGTTGTTGTTGTTGTGTGTTTGGCTTGTAAAAAAACTGCAGAGGTAAAGAACTTGAGGGAAATCCAACTAATAACTAAACGTATTACCAAAACATAATTCAATTATTCATATTTGTACTCCAATGTACTGTGTACTCTATGCAGTCTCTTGATGGGGTAGATCTGTATCGGGCCAAGCTCATTACACAGTATTTGCATTGGTAGAAATAAGCTTCGGGAATATAAAACCAGAGTTTAAAGCTATACTTTCACACACTCAAAGCAAAGCCAAAAACATCAAAGCAAAACAAAACCAGCTAAAGTTACAAAGGTCTGCTCCAAATTCAGAAATGGAGAAATAAAACACTTGGCACCCTGAGACGATATACAAAGAGCAATGACTGGTCCTGGTTAAAGTTAACCAGACGATTCACTGTGTGATTGAGATGATGACACAACAAGCTTATTTCACCTGGAATGCTTGGGGGGGGGGGGGGGGGGGGGGGGGGGGGGTGACCGTTGAGATGGCCGTGCTCTAATTTCAACCACTGGCCACCATAGTAACACCACACACAGCATATCAAGCATGGAGTAGCTCTCTCAAGGCTAGAGGGCTAAGAGGTATGGACTGGACTGTCATATGACTGGAGGGAGGTGCTGCTTTAAAAACTCTTCATGTATCTGCATCCACCAACCAGCCTTTACATGAATCCAGGGGCTCTCTTGGTAGAGCAAAAAAAAACAATGAGGAATTAGAAATGTTACGTACAGTAGCCTACACACCAGAAATATGCTTGGCACTCATCGCTATCCAAAGAACATCAACAGTAATCATAATAGCATTATAAGGACATCTAAAAACAGATAGAAGGATATCTATTGGTCTAGCTTTGATGGAGGACAATATAAACTCGATGCATTTCAATACATTTCCCCCAAATTTGACATTTGTCAAAGTGTAGCCTAATGAGTGTGCTTTTCTGGTGGAACGTCATGCTTTTCACTTTTACTTCAAAAACGAGTAAGAAAAAGTCGGAATTGCATATGGTTTACACAAATGTCCACTTGAATCCATCTATCTTTAGTTCTCTGTTTTGTATCTGACAACGGGGATGAATACTGTTCCACTTCAGTGATAGCATACGAATCAGAGCAAAGTGGGAAAAGAACCTCGCAAACAACAACTTCAACAGGCAATCTAGACTGGAGCCTTTAAGCAAGGATGCCGTTACGACATGCATTGTGTGTGCATGCGTGTGTGTGTATGTATTCATATTTGTGCGTATGCTTGTGGTTCTCTGTGTGAGACTGTATATGAGTCTAGCTACAACCTTAGGGAAAATGAGGTGTATGGTCAAATAATCAGACTAGCAAACACACTGTAAAAACACAGAGCACTCAAATACCAAAAGGGTTGTTCTCAGTCAGGACTGATTGGAGAACAACATAACTGTGTCCAACAGGGGGCAGCAGAGTAACGCCAAGGGGAATTTGCAGACTCCTCCATATACACAGTTGTATTATCGCTCTTTCCGACAAACTGTATAGCTTTTCGTCCTGAATTAAGTTAAAGTTATGAGCAAAGCTTTATATTCCAATTGAATTCACTCCTCTTCCTAGGTTATGGCTCTATTTTCTTATATTCTGTATTTTCAAGCACATCTCTGACTGTTGAACAGATAAGAAAAGTATTTCTGTATATTTACATTATAAATGTAAATGAAATGTACATTATAAATGTAAATATGGTTAATCAACAAAAGACAGAGTAAATCATTTAGCTGAGGACTATCGTTAGAAGCAAACGTAAGCTAGACAAACTAACTAGGTAAAATATACAGGGGCATGCGTTCACATCACAGAATATGATGTTTTTAACAAATGTACAACCAGGGCAAAAATGTTACTATATCATATGATTGTTACTCAATCAGTTTTATGATGACACACACAGTGCTCTCACATGAACTGAAGTCTCAATTAGCTTATTCAATTCTTAAAGAATTACAAATATAAGACGTGAACAATCAATATTATGTCAGCTTCCTTTTAGTTAATAACCCTGTTTACTGTAGTTTTTAAAAATGTAATGTCTTCATAGAGATATTTATATCAATATTAACATTCAATACGTTTTTTTTTCATTTAAGTGCCAATTCAAGTGTTTCGGTATCAGACGTTTTCAGGGTTCTGAACCAGACATAAACCCTCTATGAAGTGCTATTTTAACTAGTTATAACTGAGCATCTGGTGCTGGAAGGAAAGAGCCTGAATTGAGGCCAGATTTATTGGAGAAAGTATCCTTGGTAAATATAATATAATTTTTTTTTTTTTTTTTTTTGCAGACAGAATAGCTATCCCTCAGCTTGGGAAGATGTCTACTCACACATTCCTTGACAACATTGAAACATAACAGAAATCCAAAGGGTGTCTGTGAGACTTTCCCCCGTCATACATATAGCATCTTTAAATACTGATAAGAAGAAATAAAGCTTCCTCAAAAACACAACAAGCTGAAACTCATTTTCACATTTAAAGTGGTGTCAAAGTTTGAATGGATGTGGCTTGAGCCACTGGTTAATAACATACTTACACTGTCCTCGCCAGCAACATCCAATTTTCATGCAAGGGGCTCTGAAATGAATGTACGCGTGTGTGCGTGTTTGTGTGTGCGTGTCTGAGTGTGTGTGTCAAGCTGATTTCCTGAGTTTAAGAACACCCACCCTTTATGGGGAATTTTCCTTTGGGCAGGAAACAGCAAAGCGAATATTTTCCCTTAGCAAAAACCCCAGTGAAAAGAAACGTCTAAGCCTCTACTTGTATAATATTACTGTGACAGTCACCATGCTCCATACTATATACATTATACGTTCTGCCCAAGCAAGCACTTGAAAGTTATCATTACAACATCCAAATACAATGGTATTGCTGATGTGTGGGAACCAGGACTGGGGTCAATTCCATTTCAATTCCAGTTCGTTCAGAACGTAAACCAAACCGCAATTCCAATTTCCCATTGTCCTCATCGAAAAGCCTTCAAGAGAGTTGGAATTCAGTGTACTTCCTGAATTGACTGGAATTGAAATGGAATTGACCCCAGCCCTGGTGGGAACATAGCTATTTAACCACCTGTCAAATCGTTTGTTTTTCTCTTTCGTTTCAGTGCTGCGGAAGGCAAAGGAGGAATGTTTCGGTACTGTCCGTACACGTCGTTTTGCTGTACAGAAAATGCAAATGAGTGAAGCAGAAGACATTTTTTGCATATGAACATTTACAGTCTAACTGCTTCATAAATCTCTCACGTACAGAAGCTGTGTTCTTATTTTCATGAATCATATTGAACATTCAGAAGATTTCTTCCTGAGTTTGAATTGCCGTGACCAAGGGCCACCGAGAGAGAGTGAGCGAATAAGCGAGAGAGAGAGAGAGAGAGAGAGAGAGAGAGAGAGATAACACAGAGAGCGAAAGTGTTAAGAGGTAGAAATAGATTGATAGAAAATAGCCGGAGTAGGAGAGCGATCGGGAGAGAGACATAGAGAGAGAGAGAGAGAAACAGAGAGAGGAGAGAGACGGAGATAGAAACTGTAGGTTGATCCGAGAGACAAAGAGAGCTGTTGTTAGGTCCATTGAGGTTTGTATTGAAGATGTGATCTTCGCCCGTCCCTGTGAGTAGACTGTAATACATGGATAAAGAACACTGTGGAGATCGCTGCCTGCCCGGTCACGGTGTAGCACCATTGTAAGAGGAGTATTGTGTGAGAAGTTCCCACTCTGTCATGGTTACAGAGAGGAGAATACCCGGAGAACAGTATTGCTGCTCTTAAGACAACTGTAGTGTCAACCTTTAAAAAGACAACCAAAAAGACATACAAACAAAAAAACTTGTTCAAAGAACACTGGCCAAGGCTGACCATCTCAACAACCCCGAGAAAGGGGTTTGTTAGAAGAAAATCAAAACTAAACATGAAATAATAAGAACACAGATATTAAAACCACCGTTTGCTAAGCACAGTCCTTTCTCGGCTGTTCGTCAGTTGTACATTTATCAGTCATTTCCTGGCAGAAGTCTACCGTCACTGTCTGATTGGACTGTTCATTGAATGAGAGTCCCGCCTCCATGTATAACCTCGTCTCCTGGCCTTCCGCCTCGTTGCTGCCCGCCCCCGCGTCAGCCCCATTCCCCATGACCACCGAGTCAGGCTCGCTCTCTGAGGGCCCGGGGGACTTGAGGAAGCTGGGCTCCGGGGTGGCTGAGCCGGAGCGGGTGGTGAGGTCAATGCTGTTGGAGGCGGCATTGCCGGCAATGTCGGTGGTGTTGGTGCCGGGCTTCAGGACCGGGCAGTAGTGGTTCAGGGACTGGACCTGCTCGGGGCTCAGCTGCACGTCCCTGCACACTTCCTGGGACAGACAGGAGAAGTTCTCCCACAGCTCACCCATGCACTCCTTCAGCTGGTTCCTCTCCGTCAGCAGCTTGTCCTTCTCGTTCACCTGGTGGACACACAAGGAAATATTGGGACTAGTGTCACGAGCTGTGGTCTGACAAGGAGCAAAGAGACATGCAGCGCATACTGTGATGCCCTTTGACACTGCAGCTGCACAGTTGACGTTCTATAACCGCTTCACACTACCTGTAGCAGCAGCGCGACATAGATACATTACTACACGCCATTCACCTCTTCGTATCAACATAAAAGAGTTCACATGACCTAGCTTTGTTGCTTGCTCACTGAGCTTATATTAAACAATGCATGCTTTTGATAAGGTTTGTGATGAGCGAGCATTCCCAGGATGCTGTGTGCACTGAGGGTAACACGGGACCAGGTGGTGGAAAGCGGTTTGAGATGATGAAATTGTTCTCATATCCTAGGACGCTGCCGGGCGACATCAAGGGGAAGGACTGTCAGTCCACTGTGGAGTGTAAAGCACTCGTGTGTGTGTGTGTGTGTGTGTGTATATGTGTGTGCGGCTGACACACACAACACATCAAAGGCCCGCAGCTCCACCCCCATCACGGAACAAAAGCACACTGGCTGCCTGAGAGACCACCTGCCGCGACGCCACGGAAACGTGGGGGGCGAGGATGTAGGAAGAGAGACATACTCTTGATATTGTTCCCCCTCCGCACATTGCTGTACTTTGACAGCTTGGCAGCTGGAGGACAGTCGGCCGGCGTGAAAGTGCTGACACGGTGTTGATGTAATTAATATCACTCTATCCCAAGGTAATGCTCGTCGCACTGTCAACACATTTTTCCTTTTTTCATGTATTTTTATGTAACTAGGCAAGTCAGATAAGAACAAGTTCTTATTTTACAATGACGGCCTACCCCCAGTCAAATCCGACCCTAACCCGGACGACGCTGGGCCAATTGTGCGCCGCCTTATGGGACTCCCGATCACGGACCAGTTTTGAGACAGCCCGGGATTTAACCAGGGTCTGTAGTGACGCCTCTAGCACTGAGATGCAGTGCCTTTAGACCGCTGCGCCACTCGGGAGCCAACAGTTATCATTAGTCCAGGGAGAGAACGGTACTATATAGACGTCACATGGTTCTACTACTTTACATGCCAGCAGGTCCACACACTATGTGCTGTAGTACTGTATGCGCCAGAGGAGGCTGGTGGAAGGAGCTGTAGAAGGACGGGCTCGTTGTAATGGCTGGAATGGAATGAACGGAACGGTATCTAACACATCGAACGTATACAAACCACATGTTTGACTCCATTCATTTCATTCCAGCCATTACAACGAGCCCGTCCTCCTATTGCTCCTCCCACCAGCCTCCTCTGGTGCGCACAGTATATCTATGAGAGAGACATGGCAAGAGACACACTCACCAATTTTCTGATCTCGCACTCCAGGTTCATGATACAGTCAAGCTTCCTCTTGCGACAGCGCTGCGCCGCGATGCGGTTCTTACTCCGCCGCCGGACGTCATGGATGAACTCCAGCTGCTCTGAGGTCAGTTTGTGCATTTTTACCATCATTTGGAAGTCGTTCCGTGGAAGATTTGTGATTTGATCTACGGGGAAAGGAAGCTTAACCTGCAAAACAAGAAATGACAAATGACTTTTCACATCCGACGTGATACAGCGTTCACTTTGGAATTGAATACGGAATGAACATGAACGTGAATGAAACCTTGCTGATTAGACTTTTATGCACATGTCAAAAAAACGGTCAGCCACATTTTACCACAAGATGGTGCCAGAGTGCCGCCAGGACCAGAAATAGAGAACGTGACTTACATACAAAGCCTTCAGCACTCTCTCTCTCTCAACCTGAAATATTGAACATCGTGTAACCTATTCTCGGGCAGAGGGGGGACAACGTGATCCAAGAAATGAGTGTCTCGCCATCTGTCCCTGCTAGCTTGGAGAGGTGCCAGCGTGACAGATCGAGGAGGGACAGGCAGGGACTTGTCACCCCCCCATCCATAATGGTGTCAGGTGATATCTGTAGGGCATGATATGTAACGTCTATACTAGGGGTAGGCAACTAGATTCAGCCACGGGACGTTTTTTTTGTCGGAGAGGATGGTTGGATGAACGGAACATAACTATAATCATTTGTACACTGCAAATTGACCCCCAACTAAGCCCAAAAATAGATTGTATTTGACAATAACAATCATTTCATTACGTTGAATAACATTGAGACACGATCACGTGTCTCTTTTTCTATTCATGGGAATACTTGGGAACAGATTTCCTGAATTTAACACGTTTGTTGCTGAATTCCTGGTGATTTGACAGTCTTTTTTGACCCAAAACACTACAAACTTTAAGGGAGGGAGGCAAACAAATATAATCTTGCAGGCCAGATCTATACTATCAACCTACAATAGTCCACAGGCACTGCAGAACAAAAGAAACACGCAAAGCCATACTTTCTTTGACACCTTCAGTCACATAGTGCAACACTAATCCGGAGAAAAATCATTGGCAATAAAATACAGATAATTGCAAAATCACAATACATTATTTCCATGGATTTGCTGCCAATATCCACGAGGGTGTGATATTTTTTCCTCCCACAAAACATCTATAGATTGCCTGATTCTTTCTGTTCCCTTAGGTGCTGACAAACCTTCTGATACCGACATATCCCAGTGGTGCCTCACAGCACCAGGGAGCCGTAGCAGAGTAGCTGGGGGGGGGGGGGGGGAGAAGTAAGGAGAGAAAGAAACAGGATGGCAGAGAGAGAGAGAGGCGAGGAGGAATAACAAAGAGCCGGGGGAAGACAGCCAGAGAGCTTTTGCCAAGATGAGATGAGCTGCTGCTCTCTTCCGCTCTGCTCTCTCTCCCCGCGGCTGCCTCTCTGGAGCACGTCGAGAACAAAGTCAAACGCCGAGGAGGGATAGGAGGGAGGGAGGGGTGAGGAGAAACGTCTCCCCGTTCTCTCTGTACCTGGCTGCTGAACCAGGGCCAGATGGAGAATCCAAAAGCCCCTCGTGACTGCAAACTGAGCCCCACCAAAACAGAAGACTTGAGGACAATGGACTGGGCTGGAGCCTGCTTACACTCCCTCAAGCTACTACTACACACACACACACACACACACACACACACACACACACACACACACACACACACACACACACACACACACACACACACACACACACACACACACACACACACACACACACACACACCCCACAGTGAGCCGAGATATACGGCATCACCTGGGGTAAGTGCTGCACTTCAAGGGACAAAAGCAAGGTACCTATTCCCGAGCACATCGAAATCACTCTCCATTGAAGAGCAAATCTAGATGTCAATTTATCCCGGAGAGACAGGCTTGAATTTCCTCATTAGAAGCCCTCAGTCCTCCGAGCCGTTGAGCCTACTTCTCATCTGGCCGCTGCATGCAGACACATGAATAAATAATGGTAGGAGATTTCAAGGCCACACTAGGCCCTGCAGGCTCCCTCCCACTACCAGCCAGGGTATGACAGTAGCTACAGAGAGAATGAAGGCAGGAAGAGAGGGAGGGCAATGGAACACATCCACATCCTGCCTGCTCTATGTGATCTAAAAACAAACAGAAGATGACTCTGCCGGTGATGATGGCCCCATTAAGCGCCATCTAATAACCACTAGTTATAGAGGTCGATGGAGTGACCAGACAGATGTACTGATGAGGGGGGCTCTTTCCCTGAGACAGGCTGGGAGAGGGAGGAGATGTACAGATACCTCTCCACAGCGAGCGACCTTGTAATGTTCTTTTCTTTTTTCTTCCCGGCAGTGGCGTTCGGCACGCTGAAGGGGTATCTAGGATATATTTAGTGGCGCCACCAGGAGAATCAGTCCAGCAGCAGCTCTGACGGCAGTCATAAATTCAGACCCAATGTGTTCTGGATTCTCACTAACTTTATTTTTCCTCCCTTCCCCCTTCTGTCTTTCCTTCCTCTCCTCTTTCCCCTCTATTCTCCCCAGACTCAATCTTTCTCTGGGTCACTATGCTGCAAATAGGTCCAGAGTGAAAAGTAGGGCTTATCTGTTACCCGGGCGGCACTGTTTGTGCAGTGCCTCTTTACCCTACTTCCCTCTCCCCTCAGACACACAGAGAGAGGCTGGGCATCTGGCTGCCTGCAGGTCCAGACTTGGGCCGAGCCTTAGGAGTCAGATGGTGGGGCGGCCCGACGATGACGGCTAACGCCTGGGGTCAGTGGGTTCTGTACAGCCTGACTGCCAGTCCTAATCTGTAGGTTTGGTGACTCACGTTGAACCCTGGGAGGGAGTTTAACACTGCAGCGTACTGTGCAAGAGAGAGGCATGCAAAGCCACCTACTACTGTGTTCCTTCCTAGCTATTGACACAAGCCCTGAGGCAATAAATACAGATGTAGGATCTTAATTTGATCACTCTTTTGTTGCTGAGAATTTGAAAATGCTAATTTGTAGTGTATTCAAGATTTAAAAAGGCTTCTAAAGTTTGTAATTTCCACTTTAAAATGTCAGACCTGATTTCCCCTAACACATTTTTTTTATCAACCCCTACAAAAAATGTCCATTAATTATAATGTACATAATAATCCACATTTCCTGGCTCAAATTAAGATCCTACATCTGTACTTCCAATTTTCAGAGCAATTTTTACTGAAAAGTGAAGCAATTGACTAAAATGGTCACGCACTGTGAATTGTTTTTCAGGTCTAACCGTCTCCCACTAGCTATTCCTGATTTCTATAGCGCTGCTATTGTGACTGTGGCTCTGTCTCTGCATCAAAAAGAGACCTTAATCTGGTGAGTACGATAAACATGAAATGTGAACACTAGCGTCTTTCTATGTTGATTATATACTACGTGCTCCCAGTTACACAGTGATAAATCACTTGTTGGTTTATAATGTGATTACAGAGCATTATGCATCCTATGAAGATCTGGGAGAAGATCATGTTGTTACAGAACTCTGTTTAGTATCGTATTGCTTTTTCTACCATAAACAAACGCTGTTGCCGGAACCCCCTATGGGAGACGAGTTAGAGAGGCTCTGTGGTGAAGAGATGGGCTGTGTGTCTGTGGGTACTGTTACTGCAGGATGCCAGGTCCCAGGGGATGGAAGGCAAAGTGGCAGCACCCCAGCTGGCTTTAAAGCTGACACAGAGCCTGTTGGATCTCAGCTGCCAGCCCCAGCATCCCACCGTTCCCCATTGGGCACAACAACAGCCTGACTCTGTCTGCACACAAGACAAATAACGAAACCTACCAAAAAAGAAATCAAAAAGGCTGCACCAAATCAGTATAATGTGGTTTACACTGTATGCCCCAAATTATTGAGACCACAGATGCATCATAACAAGGGTGGAGCAAGGAGGTTTTAATTATTTTTTTTTTACTGTAGACTATAATAGAAATAACAGAAGTGATATTTAGGTTTGTGCGCTTCCTGTGTCACACGTTCATTCAGGGGTTAACGTTTGGTGGTGGGCGAGATAGGAAACGTTGTGCTGCTAATATACCAACTCTACTTCCCTAACACTCCCACCTCACTCTCAGATCAATATTTGCAGCATACTGTGACCAGACAGTAAGACTGAGCTTAACGCCTACACAGGGAGAGAGATAGCGAGAGAGAGAGAGAGAGAGGGGGGAGAGAAAGAGAGAGAACAAAAGAAAGAAAGAAAGAAAGAGAAGAAGAGAAAAAGAAGGAAAAAGAGAGAAAAAGAGAGAAAAAGGTCTCAGCTCTTTAATTCTCCTTTATCACTGTGAATTCCATCTCCTTTATCACTGTGAATTCCATCTCCTTTATCACTGTGAATTCCATCTCCTTTATCACTGTGAATTCCATCTCTGCTTCCTCCTCTGTGGGTGTAGAGTGCAAAAACATCAGCTGGTGGTGGTGTACTGGGTTCCGTATTCACAAAGCGTGCTGATCTAGGATCAGCTCCCCACTGTCCACATAATTGTATTCATTATGATCTGAAAAGGCAAAACTGATCGTAGATCAGCACTCACTCCTCTGAGACTCTTTATGAATCCGGGCCATGGTCAAAGTTACAGAGGGGCCTCTCCTGACGCTATTGACTGATTCACTATGTATGATGTTGTCCAGCTGGGAAGCAGTAGAAATACAGTTAAGGTGTAAAATTGTGGCAATTAAAAAGTTAGCCCAGAGTAGTGTAGTGTCTGCTATGTGTGAGGGTGTTGCTAATGTGGCTACCAGATGTGGGCTCGTATGCAACTCCCTCTAACCTCAGTTCTGGGAGCAGCCAGGAGACCTTGTTTGACTCGGACTACCTTGAATGACTATTGCCTCCCTCTGCCAGACTAGCCTCCAGTTTAACAACTTCCTTCCCTGTCAGAATTCATTGTTCCCAGCGCTGGGGCTGCAGCTATTTTCAACAACAGCAGCGTTGGGCGCTTGCCTGGCTAGCTCTCCCTGAGTGGGGCCCGGTCTGCCTGTCATTTGCTCTGCAAATACACAGAGGGAGAGGCATGGCAGAGCCCTCCCTGGACGCGAGCTGTGTTTGTTTGTACAGCCGACTCACTGGGGGGAATAAGGAAAAGAGGGCCCCGGGAAGCATGAGGTAGCAGTTTTGTTGCCAGATAAAGCTGGAGGAAAAAGCACGGCGGGATTTGGCCCCACGCTGAGGCTCCTTATGTAAATGCTCTCCTACGCGTCCATCCATAAGAACATGTAATAAACCAAACAGCACTACTGAGAGAGGTTCTCTCACACACAGCAGCATCTGAGACCAAGCAGAGTCAGCCAACCTCATTCATAATCCATCTTATCAGCAGCATCTGAGACCAGGCACAGCCAGCCAGCCTCATTCATAATCCATCTTATCAGCAGCAGGCAGATATAACTCCATGCGGGTCAATAGAGGTCTGACCAGGGGAGAACGACTGCCCCCTCTCATTGAAGCCACGGAAGTTCAAGGCCGACCGTGGCACTGCAGGCATTGTTAGCAGAAAACAGGATCCCCCCCATTATAGTGAATGGAAGAATGGAAATCTTCATGGTCAATAATTGTGTAAAAAAAAAAATACAAATGAAGACAATCACGGTGCCAATAATTGCTTCTAATACACCAGATGTTTGTCCTTGAAACAATCATTTTTTAATTGCACAAAGAAGAAATTACAAGGATAATTTAGTTGCTAATGGCAGCCTGCAGTACCCCAGGCGGTCTTCAACTTGAGTTACTCCATGAGAGGGGGCAGCACTGAGCTAGCCTGCAACGTCACTTCCTGGAGTAGCTCAAACTGCGCATGTTATGTCTCCATGAGACGCCATCTTATCCGACTTCATTTGGCTTCAATGCGCTATTGAGTCTTCACATAGGAATGAATGGTGTCACGTGATCAGTGACTTTGTCCATTCATATATACAGTCATTGGATCTGACAGTGGATATTGTGCGCTGCTAATCGACTGCCTACAATAGAGTGTAGTGTGTGTTCCATACACTCTTTGACTCGTACAAGATAACAAAGGGAACTGGAAATGTCTGAAGAGTCATTTTGGGGCTGCTTTTCTCTTCCTCGACAGCTCTAACGCTGTAAATTACAATTGTCTATAGTAGAGCACTCAACAGTCCTTCAAACGGCCCATAAATCACTGGGTGTGGGTGCCACTAAGGTAATAATTACACATTACTGCTAGGGCTGTTAATCTCTCTGTTTGTGCACAGAAGAAGTGCCTGACTGGATTCTTTCCACAGTCCCTGTCATGTGGCTCCAACACCTGCGAAACAGGGACGAGGCTCTGTGAATCTGATCGCCATGGCAACGCACCCGTTTCTCTCTCTCTCTCTCTCTCTCTCTCTCTCTCTCTCTCTCTCTCTCGGCTCCCTGCGCACTTCAAGGTCTCAGGCTGAGAAGCGGCGAGCCTTTATCTTCCAGGCAAAGGGAAAACACGTCTGCTTGCAACAAAAGCAAACGCTACGGATGCAATAGTTTCAAGATGAAGTTAGAGGCATCAGAGGCGTTCTGTATGAAGAAAGAAAGGATCATTTTACATGTCCTTTTGATGGAACAAAACAGCTTTCATCCTGAATTATAATTGTCCACCTGACGAGGTTGTATTCTATTTATCCTTAGTGATCTCACAGTAAACAACAACAACATCAACGACAACAACATCAGGGCTGTTCTGCAGTCAGCCTGGAGGACATCGGTTGTCTGGCCAGATGGATTAGGGGATGATCAGAGGATTGGCCATCCATCCTTGTCAGCAGCACGCCAGGCGCTGCAGGATGCAGTCTCATCATGACACAACGCGGAGCAGCCGCCCCCCCCCTCCACCAAACCACGTGCACAATACAGCTACATCCTGTTTCATTACGCTGCTATTGTCCGATCGCTATCGCAAACATACTGCATATGCTTTATAGCTGTGTATAACACAACATAGCCTACCTTGCGTATATCTGTCACATGCATTATAAGCTATGTTTGTTTATAATACAACAAAGGCTACCTTCACCTTCAAGTAGTGCAGGTGTATTGGTGATACAGCATACTCGTATACAGTGCACATGCCCAGAGAGGTGTCTCGACAATTAGCAGATGCAGATTGCGTGGAATTGGATTAGAGATGTCAGGTTTGTGGAGGGATAATATCAGCTATTTAGCCTGTGACAGCTAGGGGGGACAGAGATAAAGCCACAGGAGAATGCCTTCAGACTCCTCCCCAGCTCCGGCCATCTACATCTCAGTCTATTAGCCTTTTTTACACACACCAGTGCTTCCCTGTCCACAGGATCAACCAATCACAGCCCTCGACACAACCACCGCATCCTCGTGTGTGTGTGTGTGTGTGTGTGTGCGTGTGTGTGCGTGTGTGTGTGCGTGTGTGTGTGCGTGTGTGTGTGTGTGTGTGTGTGTGTGCGTGTGTGTGTGTGTGTGTGGGCTCAGATTGCTCTAGCGAGCACGTTTGGTTTGGACCCTCGCTCCTATTCAGACTCATTACACAGATCTCAAACCGTGCGTAAAGCCGATTAACATTATCAAGGCAAATCTGTGCCCCTGTTCTGTTCACGGTGGCGTTGCTGTAAATCTTTCACTGAAAGGAAATACTCCCGCTTCAATTACATGATGATCTAATAACTGTAAATGCAGACCCAGAGAGCTAGGTTACGTTGAGATGATGATTTGTTTCCAAGGTGGGACTGGGTGTATGAGGCATTGTGTACAACATGAGAGAAGGCGGTGTGATAGTGTTAAATTCACTCACCTCTGGCCCTTGCTCGACTCGGCACGACTCGCTGTCACCCTCGGAGAAGGATCCCGACTCGTCGCTGGAGTTGGTGCCGTACGACTGCTCGCACTTGATCTTGGGGCGCACCTGGTTGAAGAGGGCATCTCCCCCTATCACACCCTGGTCCTGCTGGTCGGTGGCGAGGCGGATCGCCACGTTGGAGCATGGCGAGGAGGAGAACTCAAACTGGGGCAGGCTGCAGGGTGAGCCACCGCTCCCGTCCTCCGCAAAGGAGTAGGAGGAGCAGGAGCTGGAGGTCCGCGTGCGGGTCTCGGAGGGCGGCGAGCGCGTGCACACCTTGATTGGTACTGGGCAGCTGGTGTTGGGTCGCGGGTGGCAGAGGAGCGGCGGGGGCTCTGTGGTGGTGGAAGCGAGGGTGGGGGCGCTGCTGGGAGAGTAGGTCTGTGAGGTGGGGAGGGACTGGCTGGCACCAGCCCACAGACTCTTTGGCGTGTGCTCTGAGAGCTCCATCTCCAAAGAGTTCCCACCGGGGTAGGAATGCGCCGGGGTGCCCAGACGGTCGCAGGCCCCTGAGGAGGAAAAGATGACACTGCGGCGGTCCAGTTCCACTTCCTGTTTGCAAACGCCGTCGCAGGAGGCGGACTTCAGCGACGACAGCATCGGAGGGAAGCCGTCCACTACCTTTGGGGATGTAACAGACAGGCCCAGCTCCACTGCAGTGAAAGGCCTGAAATCTTTTGTTTTGTGATCTCCCTGAGTGGTTTCTTTGTCTTGGGGGCAGACGCTGGCGAGTCTGTTGGCGAATAGCTGTTGTGACACGTTGGGCAGACCTGGCAGGTCCGTTCCTTTCTTGAAGAAGGCGCGGAGGCAGGTGGGGGACTTGCTCCTCTTGACGGAAGAGGGGGATACCACTGGGACACTGTCCAATTCCATGGCTGTCACGTCGTCCTTGTCATGGCCATCCTGCTCGTCCCCTGACAAGCACAGCGAGATGGCCTCTTCCTCTGCCCGAGGCTCCACTTTGATTTGAGCCACCGGCGGCCTACTCTGGTCCCGGACCGCCCCGTCGCTGATGCCACCGATGGTCTCCTTAAATAATAATGTGCTTGGAAAACCTGAGGTACTGGTGTGTGAGGAGGTGTCGTTATTGTGCTTGTTGCAGGCCCACTGGTACTTCCTGTATTTGGGGCAGCGAGGGAGGTCCGACGCTCCGTGCCTGTCGAAGTCCAGCCGTCCGTCTGCAAAGTCGCTGGGCACCGCCATGGCTAGCTGGTCCGCGTCTGGTGCTTGCCGCAAGGAGGCCAAGCATTCAGCGCGCCGCCGGGCCCGGGGGGAGGCAACCTTTGATGTCGTCTCAGACTGCATGCTCTCGTCCTCGGGCTCGTGGTTCCCCTCGGCCGGCGCCACCTTGCGGCATAGCAGCAGGCCGTCCTCCTCGCTGCGGAGCTGGGCCTCCAGGAAGCGAAAGCACGAGTCCTCCAGGTTGTGCATGCGCAGGAATTCGGCACAGCGGATGACCTCCTGGATGTTTTCTCTGCTGAGTAACAGCTTAGCAGTGTAGGCAAACTGCAACAATGGGGCGAATCCCCTGGCAGTGACCTGCGAAAAAACAGGGAAATTGCCAGCATTACCATCAGCACTGCCATTGTTCTGAGCCCTTGGAGTGTGGTGAGACAACCCGACAGCTCTAATGACCATAAACAAACACTTTAAAGTACCAGTTAATCTTTTATCGGGTCAGCACCGAACTTTCTATACAGTCTAGCAAATAAAAAAACCCCAGTGGTGCTGGGCTAGCTGGCTGGCTGGTTGTGTCCAACTCCCATTTTCATTACAATAACCCTTGTGGCATACTGACATTCCACTGGCCCACCACAGTCTGTCTGCCCTGCCGCCCGGCGGTAGCCTATCCCTCTCCCCGGCAGTTTCCGCCCACCCCGAGCCTTGTGTTGTGTTAATGTACAGTGTAGGATCATATGGATTGCAGCTCCTGCTGCTGCCTCACTTTCATGTTCAGTCCCCTGTAGCCCCTCTGAGGTGAAGTACCTGTAAAGACTAATGATTTGCAAGACAGTGGCTAATCTTTATTGCAGCCATGTGGAGTAAACTAGGATGAGAGAGGGAATCCTACCATTTAGACTTAATGCTGGATAATTAGGTAAACTCCTGAGACTGCAGAAGCTTGGCCGCCCTCTACTACAGTTGTTATTGAAGACAGAGAGACAGGAGGAAGGAGCCAGGCTAGCTAGCTGTTTAATACCGTTCTGTTTGGCGTCTGTAGAGGGAAACCGGTGTTAAGCTCAATTTGAGAGACACATCCCTTGCTCAGGCAACAGTAGCACACAGTGCTGTTTCACTACAGTTTCTGATGACGAATGCACCTCTGTTAGGGGCTGGCTCGACTGGGGATGTGCCACGTGAAACTACACAAGGCAAGGTGTGCTCACAAACACAATTACGAGGGCTTCACTTTGAATCGGGGAGCGGCATTGTTCAGCAAAGCACTTTACTTTGTCTGAGCGATGTCAAGTTCCCGGTAAGACTTAACGTGCTCTCTCAATGTGTTTTTAATGAGCAGGGAGAAAAGGCCCAGTGTTTACTGATTATTTTTGCTTTCCATTGTTGGGAGGAACAACACAAGATGAATGACCTTGGTGTAATGGTATTCTCTCTCTCTGAGAGAGAGGACTGCCCGCTGCCCACTGTCAGCAGTAGAGACTCCAATGCTCAGTGCCACGCACCCTTCTAGTTAAACAGGATATTCCCTCCTCAGAAATCAAGCTCACAAACCACAGAAATTTGCTTTTGAAAAAAAACTGGGCAGTGTAGTCAAGGAAATACAAACAGAGGGAATTTTTTTTTTTTTTAAAGCCTGAGGTCATTAAATCATTCCTAGCAAAAGGAATGAAATCACTGAGATGTGTGTTGATTGTGTTTAAAATAGACAAGGTTGGGCCTCCCACGTGGTGCAGTGGTTTAAGGCACTGCTAGCTGTGCCACTAGAGATTCTGGGTTCGAGTCCAGGCTCTGTCGCAGCTGGATGCGATCGGGAGACCCATGGAGCGGCGCACAGTTGTCCGGGTTAGGGAAGGGTTTGATCAAACAATAACACTA
The DNA here is from genome assembly GCF_901001165.1 of Salmo trutta. Lineage (NCBI taxonomy): Eukaryota > Metazoa > Chordata > Actinopteri > Salmoniformes > Salmonidae > Salmo > Salmo trutta. The sequence goes on along the minus strand of NC_042957.1, from coordinate 33,004,412 downwards.
GATACACTCACCTACGTATTTATTTGGACAGTGACACTAAAACTTTTAATTTGGCTCTATATTCCAACATTTTGGATTTGAGATCAAATGCTTTATATGAGACGACAGTACAGCATGTCACCTTTTATTTGAGGGTATTTCATACATATCTGTTTTCACCGTTTAGAAATGAATGCACTTTATGTATTTAGCCCCCCCATTAGAAGATGTCATAAGTATGTGGACAAATTACAGTATTACCGCATGGTACGGTATTTGCACCGCCAGCAAACGCGGGGATCTCCAGAGGGTAGTGTGGTCATTCCAATGCATCACTGGGGGCACACTGCCTGCCCACCAGGACATCTACAGCAACCGGTGTCACAGGAAGAACAAGAACATAATCAAGAAACTTAGCAACCCGAGCCATGGCCTGTTCACCCCGCTACCATCTAGAAAGCGGAGACAGTACAGGTGCATCAAAGCTGGGACCGAGAGACTGAAAAACAGCTTCTATCTCAAGGCCATCAGACTGTTAAACAATCACCACCTGCTGGCCTCTGCCCAGTACCCTGCCCTGAACCTTAGACACGGTCACTAGCCGGCTACCACCCAGTACCCTGCCCTGAACCTTAGACACTGTCACTAGCCGGCTACCACCCAGTACCCTGCCCTGAACCTTAGACACTGTCACTAGCCAGCTACCACCCAGTACCCTGCCCTGAACCTTAGACACTGTCACTAGCCGGCTACCACCCAGTACCCTGCCCTGAACCTTAGACACTGTCACTAGCCGGCTACCACCCAGTACCCTGCCCTGAACCTTAGACACTGTCACTAGCCGGCTACCACCCAGTACCCTGCCCTGAACCTTAGACACTGTCACTAGCCGGCTACCACCCAGTACCCTGCCCTGAACCTTAGACACTGTCACTAGCCAGCTACCACCCGGTACTCTGCCCTGCACTTTAGAGACTGCTGCCCTATAAACACTGGTCATTTTAGGAGCTAGTAACATAAGCATTTCACTGTACCCGCTATAACATCTGCTAAACTTAGTACGCGACCAACAAACTTTTCTTTGATTTAGCCTAAAGCATGTTTAGCATGTTTTGGGGGCATGATAGTTATGCCTCTGTAACTTTCTCACTCATCATTATTCTCTATTCATTCATGATTATTCGTAATTTTACACGGGTGGGTGTAACCCTGAATGCTGATTGGTTAAAACTTATTCCACAAGTTACCACCGGCTAAATCTATGACGTTAAAATGCCTATTTACTCTGTTCCATTTGACTGCGCAATCCACTGTCTCATCAGCCCAGCCAGGCAATTTATAGACTCGATCTCCACTATAAAAAGCATCTAGACGTTATCTCACATATCTTTTAGACTAACATTTCGCTTTCAACAGCAGAGATTTGTATAAACCTTGCTGTCTGTCTCTATGACATTTGCAACATTGTTTCAATATTCAAATTTGATCTCCAGCTGTTGCATAGTAATGAAGGTGTCGGGAGTCTGGATGAGACATACAGGTGGGCAGCTTTTCTCAGACAATTAAAATCATGAATCTGCATAATTTTTATAGATATATACAAAGAAATAGCGATAGAAAACAGGTAAAACTAAACGAAGTGCAAATAGTTTGCAGTCTTTACAGCTTCAGTGTTTGAAGTGATTGTGTTAGCTGTGTTGTTGCCTAGCTCCTCTGAACAACAGTGTCCTGACGAGAGAGCACATTTTCTATGCCAGGAGAAATCACGCCTCATTAGCTCATTGTTATAGACGTGTCTAAATAAATGTCACTAGAAAACACCTTAAACAAATGCAAATGCTACTGTTGTTATTCTGGCTGCACTGTTTGATGTGACTATAAATTAGCCATAGTTGGCTAGCTAGCAAGCAAGGGATGAGAACGTTGCCAGCCAGTAATGGAACATTTAGAACGAACGACTGGGTTGCGTCCATAGATACAGAACAAAAAGACTTAACGACTGGGTCGCATCTCTGGCAACCGAACCGAACCGAACAACCAGCCAGCTTGGGTAGCAACCCTAGATTTGTGTCAGGACTATATCTTGTGGAAGGACGAAATAAAATGAATAAATACATAAAAATAAAGTTTTTAATATATGTAAATCATAATTTGAATAAGTTGGTAACCCGTTGTGTGATAATGCCGTCAAAGCCGGTGTTTGGAGGATATATTGGCACGGTTTGACTGCCGTAGACTTCGTCTCGGACCTAACAACACTCGTGACAATATATCCTCCAAACAACGGCTTGTCGGCCATTCTCACTTAATCATGGTAGCATCCACGTTAATGTAGAAGTGTTCAGAAACAAATTCTATTCCTCCAAAATTATACAATGCGTTATTTACCATTCATTTCTATTGGGCACAAAATAATCCGAAACACATCCAAATGCAAATGCATCCAACAAGTTTGTAGTCACAACCTTGATGTAGTCATTGCATGCTAGGAATATGGGACCAAATACAAAACATTTGAATTTGTCCAAATACACCTTCAAATGGGGGGACTAGATACCTAAAGTGCATTGATTTCTAAACGGTAAAACAGATATGTATGGAAAATACCCTCAAATATAAGGTGACATTCTGTACTGTCGCCTCATATAAAGTATTTCAACTCAAATCAAAAATGTATAGAGCCAAATTAAATGTTTTAGCTTTACAGTCCAAATAAACACGTAGGGGAGAGTATCCTGATGTTACACACTATTCTGTGAATAGATAACTTACAGTGTATGCATTCAGTTATACCACACAACAACTCAATGATCATTTGAACTGCGGACAACCTGCCCAAAACACTATGTGAAATCATTATACAGTATCAGTATAATTCAACATTTGCTCAACATTTGTTATGTATACTAATGATCTTATAAAATACCTCCACTAAGCAGATGTTTCCTATAGAAAATACGTGTGTGCCTGTGCTGTGATGTGAGTGGGTGGGTGTGTACGGTGCACAGTGGGAGGGAAAAGGCTTTGACTGGACTCGCCACTACTGATGAGCACAGCACCTCCACTATACCACTGCAGCACCGCTCGGGCACATCAGTGTGCACAAACGCGTGCACACAACACAGGAACGCAGACACCTCCCTGTAGACAGATGGAAAGAGAGAGAGAGAGAGAGAGAGAGAGAGAGAGAGAGAGAGAGAGAGAGCGCGCCTCCTCGCCACGCACTGTCCACCCCTCCCTTCCTTTGACACACCCACAAACAGGGCAGATCCAACCAGCCGTCTTTAAAATTGAAAGTGGTTTGGGCTTAAATGAGGCCGGTCGGCTGGGCTTGGCTGGCCCCGCCGCATCAGGGCTGCTGACAAACAGACACGGAGCTGCTGCTGGGCTGGGGGAAAAGTGCTGAGCGTCGCCGGGATCTATTTTCAGCTTGTATCAGCAGCTGCTGCCTGCGGGAGCACCTCTTTATGTGTGCCCTGCACCATATGTGATTACTCCAGTGATGAAACCAGCACAGTAGCCCAATGAAGGCAAGCGTGAGGGATCCGGAGGGGGAGAAAGAGAGAAAATGAAGAGAGGGAGAGAGAGAAAGGGAGAGAGAGAAAGCCACACTAGAATAAATTAAAGGGTGAACAAAAAGCAAAGGATATAGGATATAATGAGCATTTCCTGGTCATTAGTGGATCGACTTTGACATATGAAGCGTTTCAGGCCGTTAGCAGCACTTATTGCATGAGTTAAGACAAAGGGACAAATTAATCAAGGTGACAGATCTGGGCCATTTATGCTAATGTGGGCTTGTGGACTGGGTGGATCTGGCCCTACTCTGTGTCTGGGGACCGGGGGGAGGCGATACCATTACAGAGAAGGAAATTATAGCAAGAGTGCATCACAGAACCCTGACAATTCCCATGCTATTTTTGGGAAGTCCTTTTCAAATATCCTTTCATAAACAGGCAGTGTGGAATACTATCCTGCCCCTGTCTCTCTTTCCCGCTCTCGCTCTCACACGCCCTCTTCCTCCAGTCTATCTCTCTCTCTGTTCTTACATCAGCCTTTCACCCCTCTCTGAAGTAGAGATGGTTAATTTATGCAAATAGACTCCAGTGAATTCCTGCATGTCATGCATCCTAATGAGGACATTGCATGGCATGACAATAGAGTACTTCCCCGGCCGCCGCCGCCGAGCCCGAAGATAAATACTCCATCTCCACTGGAGAGTCTACCCGCTAGATGCTTTAATATCAGCTCTGCCGAGTAACCTCGACGACGATGAGTCACAGCACAGCGCTAATGGAGGGAGATACTCGCATGGAGGGTTGGCTGCCATTGCGATTTACCGTAGTAGGATGGGGATGGGAGAGAGTGGAGGAGGGAGCACAGGGACAATGAACTGCTGCAGTAGAGCCAAGCCCATTGGTCAGTCTGTTCTGAATCCATTTAGGCTACTGTGCCAATAACAGCAGGGAAATACAAGTCATATAAAGTCAATTTGATGGCTAATGTGAACGAAGGCCTTCCCTGTGGCTCAGTTGGTAGAGCATGGTGTTTGCAACGCCAGCATGGTGTGTGCAACGCCAGGGTTGTGGGTTCGATTCCCACGGGGGGCCAGTACAAAATAAAAAAAATAATACAAAAAATAAAAATAAATAAATGCATGAAATGAAATGTATGCATTCACTACTGTAAGTCGCTCTGGATAAGAGTGTCTGCTAAATGACTAAAATGTATATGTAATAATGTCTCATCCGTGATGGAAAGGAACACCATGCTTTTCCACACCGCAACGTCTAGCTACAGCTTAGCCGTAACCTTGGAGTTTTATTTGACCTTTAATTAACTAGGCAAGTCAGTTAAGAACAAACTCTTATTTTCAATGACGGCCTAGGAACAGTGGGTTAACTGCCTTGTTCAGGGGCCGAACGACAGATTTTTACCTTGTCAGCTCGGGGATTCAATCTTGCAACCTTTCAGTTACTAGACCAACGCTTTAACCACTAGGCTACCTGCCGCCCCCAGTAAACCTCCCTTGACAGTGTGGATTAAATCAAACACTGCACTGCTTAATCCTCTTGTAGTTTACTGTCCATGGTGAGACATTGGGGAGGACATGACCCTGCAGCTTTGCAAGGAGTACGCTCAGCTCTGACTTCACACAGTGTGCCTGTCTTTATTCTTCAGGATGCTGCACTCTATCCTGCTTTGTTCCTATACAAACTGGCTAACTGCAGGACATTACCGCCGTCCCCCGTTGGAGACACCCTGCGTCTGAGATGAGACATTGAAGATACAGCGCAGCCAGTGGTTAATTGTCTGGGTCTCATGGGTTAAATCCAGCTACTATAAACACACAGGGATCACTCCGCAGGCTCTCACCGGGTGTCCCGGACTGACTGGCTGGCTGGCTGGTTGACTGACTGACTGGCTGGCTAGTAGGCTGGGAGGGAAACATAAGCTGCTCAAGGTGCTTCTCAGAGCAGCCTGCTCAAACGGCAGACAAAGAGCCTGTATCCTTACTGTCAGCTTAGCGCTGAGCGCTGTGCCCTTGTGCTGGCGGAGAGGAAACCCCCTGCCATGACCAGGGGGGGCTTGGCATTAGCACCAGCAGTTACACCAGGGGGTATCGCTAGCGTACTCGTTCTTCTCTCTTCCTGTTCTCACTCCCCTCTCCTCCTCCCTTCTCCCACCCCTCCCCCACTGTCAGTAAGGGGAAGACTGAGTTGGAGATACGCGCCCGGCTCCCGCCATCTGTCTAATAAGCTGTAAACGTGTGATAGTCTCCTGCTTAGGCTCCCTGTTTGTGTAAAGCCATGCTGTTGCTGCTCTGCTTCCACCTCACCCTGAGTCCCTCCGATTAGTTAGCCGGGCTTCTGCGGGTCCCGACCCCATCAGGTGTCTGTGGAGGGAGGATGGTGTTTGGGGGATGTCACTCACCGACCCTAAACCTCTCGAGGCACATTACATTTCCCTGTCTCATCAGCCACTCATCCGCCATTCCCTCCCAACCCACTTCACCAGGGCTCAGAATGACACTTAGTACAGGCTGCCAAATCACTGCAATCGAAGCAGTGTGTCTGGGGTTGTATTTTTTGAGTTTTTCTGAAGAGGGAGTTAAACAATACGCACCAATGGGTCTGAGTCATGACTGAGGGAACTGACAAACAGGAGGCAGTTGGAGCGTTCAACCATCTGCCCCTCTGTTGAATCACAGGGAAGGTACTGTACGTCCTTAATGTCACCCTGTTCCCTACATAGTCCACTGCTTTTGAACCAGACCCCTATTGGCCCTGGTGAAAAGCAGTGGACTGCATACAGTATACGGTACCCCTCCCGATGCATGCTGAGTAAACCAGAGGCCAGAGACGGCTACCGGTCCAGCAAGGGGCCGCCCTCCTCCCTCCCTCCCTCCCTCCTCCTTCCGCCCCCCTCCCTCCCTCCTTCCGCCCCCCTCCCTCCCTCCTTCCGCCCCCCTCCCTCCTCCAGCAGTCTGGATCTGCAATCAATCTTCTCCAGTCTTATTCACCCTGGTCAGAGCTGCTTTCCCATACTGTGGTGAAAAAGGAATGTGCATAAGACGCATGGAGCAAGTCAATCGGCTTGCCTGTGTATGAATGAATATTTGAATTGAATTGATTTCATTATCAAATCCTGCGCCCGCATCCCGTGCAATTATTCGGTGCATTAGAAACCTAATGCAAATTCACTAATAATAATCAAATCACCCCTACAGTAGTAGGCATGGAATTGCTCACAAATATATTTCATCGGTCGCTGTATATTTTCTATGAGGATATTTTCGATAGGGAAACCAAGGGGACGTGCTGACAAGTAGGTCAAACTGACACCCTCCCAGCCGGGCTCCAGTGAGATGGTGCGAGCGGGGATCCAGTCAGACATTACACTTACGCCCAGTTTCATCATGTAGAAGAGCAGCTCTGAACTGATCGACGCGAACTCGCTCCGTCGCCGCGCTGCTGCCCGCCGTGGCGTGATGACCGCTCTCCTCCAGCGGGGGGCACTCTCTGAAACGCCTCTCCTTCATTCGATCTCATATTACATCATACTGGTCCGTCTATGAATAGCCATTTGTTCTGGCCCTGTTCTGTGATGTGGAGGAATGCTCTAATGTGACTCTGTGAATGTAGCCTTCTATCATCCAATGCAAACCAAGTGTCCTCTGTTTGTTTGCTCTTGCTTGGCTAAGGACTTAAAGGAGACAAGACCTGATTGTTCTACTTTCGTGATCTGATCCCGAACAAAGACCTTGACGAACGGGCCCCGTCTCTCTCTCTCTCTGAAACGGCTATGACATTAAATGGATGATGAGGTCACTAACCGGTTGCAGCCCCGGCGACTTCGGACTGACAAGGTCATCTGGGAGGAGCGAGGAATGATACAGTTCGGGGGAGGAGAGGATAGCGTCATAGCCCCCCGCAATGGTCTTTGTTTCACATTTCATCTGCAGTGTGTTTTCTTCTCTCTCTCTCTCTCTCTCTCTCTCTCTCTCTCTCTCTCTCTGTCTCTCTGTCGGTGGTGATCATCAAGGCCTCCTCGGTTAGTTGCCCTTTGTTGCACATAGGTGGCAGCCTTCGGTAGTGCTGGGGAACACAGCCCCTCTCGATCGCTCTGACTGCAGCCAGGCCCACCAGTATCAAGGCGGCCTAGTGAGCTAAAGGTTGGTCGCTGCTGCATTGTTGCCGCCACAAATCGGTGGGGTCGAGAGTGGTCATAAGGCAATCGCAGCGGGAACGGACACAAATGTGTCAGCGCCTGTGAGTCACGGACCACAGAGACGCGGGTGACAGAGGACCTTAAAACCTGATTGATGACATCCATGAAATGACCTTCCCTACACGTTGGGACAGTGACCCGTCTAGACAGGGACAGTGTGAGAGAAATATTGTGTGTGTCCCAAACGGCACCCTCTTCCCTATATAGTGCACTACTTTCAACCAGGGCCCATGGACATCAAAGACGCGGGCTCTTTCAGAAACATGTCACTTTCCACACACGCTCACACCTGAAATACACAGCTGCTCATGCATTATGCATAACGCCGAAAGTGTGAATGAAAGGGATTCTGCGGCGGCGTGCGTCGCGGAGCCGTTCCCAGGGGTAACTGATAGTAACTCACTCAAACACATGATGCTCATTGTACATGAGACAGGAACGGATTGATCTTTCGGGAGAGATCTCCGCGGAGATCAAGTGACGACGACTTCTTTTCTCGCGAGCGCGGCAACAGCGGAAGCCTTTTGACAGGCGTTCATGTTATAAACATGTGGTGTGTGCGCCAGGTCCAAGCACCGCGTGTTTGTACGGTATGTGACGTGTAAGTGTGTTAAATAAATACATCTGTGGAGAACTTGAATCACTCTATGACACGTCTATGGGTGAATGACTGGAGGCTGGAACGACAGGGGTGCTGGGAAGAGGAAGCAGAGTGTTGGCGGTGTGAGGGAGAGGACTCTACCTGCGACAGAAAGCTGAGGAGCTGAAGAGAGCAGTGAGCTGAGGGAAAGGTGATAATTGCTAATCATGGCTCATTATTACATTATCTACTAGCACCGTCGCTAGCACACCTCCCTATCTCACTCTCTCGCCTTCAGCTACTAGACCTCCCAGATTCAATTAAAACACGTATGTTATCTTGTTTCCTGCCTGGCTGACACCATTCATCTCGATACCATTCCCCTTGACGGCGTTCACGGCAAAGTGAGTTTCAGTATTGGAATGAGAAGTTATCAAGTGACTAGTGATAAAATGGGTTCTTCTGAATGCACAGGTTTTTTTTTATACAGTAGATACGTACCTCTCGAGGTAGGCTGAGGAACAAGCCATTCTCGGCCTGTTGAACCAGAGCCTGCGAGAAGTACTCTGAGCAGGCGGCCAGCACGGCCCTGTGGCCGCGGAACTCCTTGCCCTCCACCAGGACAGTCACATCGCACAGGATATCCTGCTTCCGCTGGTCGTTCAGGCACAGGAGGATATTGGTACAATGAACCGTCGACTCATACACGTACATGGGGGCTTCAGGCTTCTCATCCACGGACATTCCGCTCACGCCCTGGAAATAGAAGCACAACGGAGGGGGGGGGGGGGGTCAGCTTTCAGCATAATGCGGCGGGTCCTGTCGGTGAGCTTGCGCATACTGCAGGGCTGACATCAGTGGCCCTCTCCTTGCACAGCCTCATCCCACCCCACCAGCCCCAAACACAGTCAATCCCATGATTCAACACATGCACCGCGACCAGATTAAACCGCCTCCGCTTAGCTCAGCATTCAGCTCTACTCTCTCACTTCCCCCTTCCCTGGTATAGCATCAACAAATACGCACACACACACACACACGAGTCACAGGCACCTAACACATTCCCACTCATATACACCCGTGCATGCAAACACACAAGCAGTAATACAATCCTCGCCCGTCCACACACACACACACACACACACACACACACACACACACACACACACACCTCCACGTAGACTCCTGTAGACAACCCCACACACAACCCAATCCTGACCTCCTCATACTCCCAAGCAAACACACACACGCACGCAAGCACGCACATACACACACACGCGCCACAGCGCAAACAGAAAAACGGCCTGCATACCTTACTGCACACAGACACTGACATAGCACAACAGAAGGCGTAGTGTCAAGGGTGTCGTCCTTTCACACAGGCAGTAAGAAGGAAAGGCCACATGCTGGTAATCTATCCAGGTTGGGAGGGATAGCGACTATGAGCGGCACTCGAGCACACTCAGCACAGAGTAACACGAGTACCGACAGGAAGAGGAACGAACACCCGCTACACAAACACAACTCCAGCCTCCTCACCGCCGCTGTGTAAACTGTGTGAGGGAATGCAGTTGTTCGTGTTGCTTTAAGCCATCAGAAGGCTGAGATTTGGCAGGGAAGAAATGCATACGGTCAAGCTATCCACATGCGTTCTGATGTTATCAGTTGTCCGCATACACCGTGCAGTGAGAATCTGCAAAAGGGGATCTTTTTGCACTCAGACAACGGCACGTTTGACTCTTCAATTCCGCGGCGCTTGCCACTAACGTAAAGCTTAAAACATGACGAAATCAGAACTACTGCGTGACTATATAGTTATTTCAAAACACATCATCATCCTAAGAAGTCCTGCACTGGGAACCGGCTGTGCATTTGCATGAAGTCAGTGCCAGCCTGACTTTCCCCTCTGCTCACCCCCTGGTGATTGATAGGCATGAAACTATCTTTCCGCAGAGAAGTCATATGACTCTTTCATCCCCTGAGTTTGCTTACCCGACAACCCCTACTTCGTTCCTGTGTTCTTCACGTGGAAGACAGACCACTTTGTGTACACGTACGATCAGTCATATTAAATTGAGTCCCTTGTGACCCGGCCAGACCGCGCAATCCTGAACGTTCTGACACTGTGCCACATTTGAAGCAGTCTTGGCTCTCACTCAGACAGGCAAATACAATATCGGTAACACGACTCTAACGCACCGCCTCGCCATAGGGGGGGGACGACGACATTACTGGTGAGAATGGAGACTTCTCCCCTTGCAAATTGAAATGTCTCTTTTGAAAATGGGAATCCTGTCTTGTAAATGGACGTGGACCTGGGTGGGCTGTGGTGGCTGGCCTTGTCTTCTCAACCAGCTTGACACCATGGTCTGACCGACCGGACACTCTGGTCCTCAATCGGAGGAAAACGCTACTTTGCTGCACTGCGAGGGTAGTGAAATGGCACGCATGTCCAGGTTCTACTACAGCCCACACTACATAGTCATCAACTACCTGAGGGATAGAGTTCTGGCTCTTACCTCTCCAGGTATAAAAACAAACTGTTACTATACCAGACATCATTCCAGGCTAGGATATCATATGTTTTCCACGCGGGGAACCCCTGTCCAGACATTTACAGTGGTTGTCTGAGTGGTCAGCACTAATTATTGTTTTGTTTTTTTATTTCCACCAAACATTTCTCAGTTGGCTTGGCAGGATAATGATCTGTCTTCCAAGAATAATGTTTCCAGATGTGGTTTCAAGGTTCATAACAATTCAAACATGCTATTTCTAACCCTGGAATGGGCATTCGCCTTGCTTCGATTTCAGACGTCTGTTTCGCAGTGGGGAAAGGAAAATACACACACACACACACACACACACACGCACGCACGCACGCACCACAAAATTGCTGGTTATGGTCGCGTTCTGATTCGAATTGCTGAGGGATGCAAAGCTCTTTTTCTTTTTTCAAGGTTCATTTTTTTCAACTGTAGCCCTTTTCGTTAACCGACGCAGCTAACCGACGCAGCAAACCGACCCCGCTAACCGGCTTTGTAACTAACACTCCTGCACAGATCAAAAAGCGCAGTAGCGTGGCGATGCGTTTCCGACACCCGTCAACAGGTTGACTCCAGGGGCTTACCACAACTCCATTCTCCTGAAGCACTAACACTGATCTGAGTGGCACTGATTACCACTAATGAGGCTGGAGAGGAGTCAGTTCTCAGCTCTACACTTCACACATCACAGTTGAAACATTACATGTTCTGTACATGGAATGATTGACGTCCTTGATAAAGATGAGCAATAATACAATAATTCTGAGTGAGAAAGTTACAGAGGGTCAAAGATCATACCTCCAAGACATTCTAACCTCCCATGTTATTGGTGATGGTGAGAGGTTGGCATGTCTTGGGGGTATGATCTTTGACCCCGATTAATTCATGATTTCCATAATCATGGTAGCATCCACATTAATGTAAGTGTTCAGAAACATGTTATTTTCTGAATTACAATAACTCCAAAATGACACAATACATAGTTTATTCTTCAGTTCCTATTGGGCAAAACATAATCCGAAACACCGCCAAAACAAACTACAAATGCATCCAACTAGTCACAACCTTGATGTAGTCATTGCGTGCTAGGAATATGGGACCAAATATTAAAATGTTGACTAGTTTATTTATATGGATCTTTAGGTGCTAATAATTTTTACCCCTACCTTTATGAGAAAAAAACATGTAAAAAATAATCTCTTTCTCTGAGCAATTGTACTAGTATAAAATAATATAATTTAAAAATGTTTTTGCATACAATAAAGCTCAGTATTTTAATTATGTATTTTATAGAGTCATTATTGCTCATCTTTATCAAGGGTGTCAATAATTTCGAACTACAATGTATATACACGCATGCACATACACACGTACATACACAATGTACGTACGCACGCATGTACGTACACAAGCACGCACAATGCAATGTGCTACTACAGTACAGTATGTATTACTACAGTACAGTATGTATTACTACAGTACAGTATGTGTTACTACAGTACAATATGTGTTACTACAATACAGTATGTGCTACTACAGTATAGTATGTGCTACTACAGTATAGTATGTGCTACTACAATACAGTATGTGCTACTACAGTATAGTATGTGTTACTACAATACAGTATGTGAGACTACAGTATAGTATGTGCTACTACTACAATACAGTATGTGTTACTACAGTATAGTATGTGCTACTACAGTATAGTATGTGCTACTACAGTATTGTATGTGCTACTACAATACAGTATGTGCTACTACAGTATAGTATGTGCTACTACAGTATAGTATGTGCTACTACACTACAGTATGTGCTACTACAGTATAGTATGCGTTACTACAATACAGTATGTGCTACTACAGTATAGTATGTGCTACTACAGTATAGTATGTGCTACTACAATACAGTATGTGCTACTACAGTATAGTATGTGTTACTACAATACAGTATGTGCTACTACAGTATAGTATGTGTTACTACAATACAGTATGTGAGACTACAGTATAGTATGTGCTACTACTACAATACAGTATGTGTTACTACAGTATAGTATGTGCTACTACAGTACAGTATGTGCTACTACAGTATTGTATGTGCTACTACAGTATAGTATATGCTACTACAGTATAGTATGTGCTACTACAGTACAGTATGTGCTACTACAGTATAGTATGTGCTACTACAGTATAGTATGTGCTACTACAGTACAGTATGTGCTACTACAATACAGTATAGTATGTGCTACTACAGTATAGTATGTGCTACTACAGCATAGTATGTGCTACTACAATACAGTATGTGCTACTACAGTATAGTATGTGCTACTACAGTATAGTATGTGCTACTACAATACAGTATGTGCTACTACAGTATAGCATGTGCTACTACAATACAGTATGTGCTACTACAGTATAGCATGTGTTACTACAATACAGTATGTGCTACTACAGTATAGTATGTGCTACTACAGTATAGTATGTGCTACTACAATACAGTATGTGCTACTACAGTATAGCATGTGCTACTACAATACAGTATGTGCTACTACAGTATAGTATGTGTTACTACAATACAGTATGTGCTACTACAGTATAGTATGTGCTACTACTACAATACAGTATGTGTTACTACAGTATAGTATGTGCTACTACAGTATAGTATGTGCTACTACAGTATTGTATGTGCTACTACAATACAGTATGTGCTACTACAGTATAGTATATGCTACTACAGTATAGTATGTGCTACTACAGTACAATATGTGCTACTACAGGATAGTATGTGCTACTACAGTATAGTATGTGCTACTACAGTACAGTATGTGCTACTACAATACAGTATAGTATGTGCTACTACAGTATAGTATGTGCTACTACAATACAGTATGTGCTACTACAGTATAGCATATGCTACTACAGTATAGTATGTGCTACTACAATACAGTATGTGCTACTACAGTATAGTATATGCTACTACAGTATAGTATGTGCTACTACAGTACAGTATGTGCTACTACAGGATAGTATGTGCTACTACAGTATAGTATGTGCTCCTACAGTACAGTATGTGCTACTACAATACAGTATAGTATGTGCTACTACAGTATAGTATGTGCTACTACAGTATAGTATGTGCTACTACAATACAGTATGTGCTACTACAGAATAGCATATGCTACTACAGTATAGTATGTGCTACTACAGTATAGTATGTGCTACTACAGTACAGTATGTGCTCCTACAGTATAGTATGTGCTACTACAGTACAGTATGTGCTACTACAGTATAGTATGTGCTACTACAGTATAGTATGTGCTACTACAGTACAGTATGTGCTACTACAGTATAGTATGTGCTACTACAGTATAGTATGTGTTACTACAGTGCAGCATGTGCATACAGTACAGTATGTGCTACTACAGTATAGTATGTGCTACTACAGTATAGTATGTGCTACTACAGTATAGTATGTGCTACTACAGTACAGTATGTGCTACTACAGTATAGTATGTGCTACTACAGTATAGTATGTGTTACTACAGTGCAGCATGTGCATACAGTACAGCATGTGCTACTACAGTATAGTATGTGCTACTACAGTATAGTATGTGCTACTACAGTATAGTATGTGTTACTACAGTGCAGCATGTGCATACAGTACAGTACACAAAGGAGCTACTTACAGCAATCATTTTTTCTTGTGTATGACAAAACAGTGGATGGTTTCATACACCTACGACATGGCAGTAAGATGTGCTCCAGCTTAGGGGGCTCTGAAGGAGAGGGGGCGATGACAGCATCATGATGGGCTCTGTGATGTCTCCTCTCTCTCTGTGTCTCTGAGGAGCCATATGCAGAGAGGGGACTGACAGGAGGGAGAGGAGGGGGAAATGGGGTGGGCTCCACACCAACAGCCCCCGGGCTCTCTCTCTCTCTCTCTCTCTCTCTCTCTCTCTGAGCACGAAACAAAGCTGAGAGCACCACACTCATGACAAGAGAGGTCACATGACTCATACCAGAAGCAGGGCATCATCCCCTCTAATGGCGACCGAACCCCCCTCCCCCACACATACACCCTGGATGCCATTACAGCGCACTCCTCTTCAGACATACATGCCTCTATTTCTTCTCTCCAGCCATTTCCACGGATTGGAGGAGGATGTGAGGTGTCTTAACGGACAACACAAAGGACAAGAGAAAGGTTAGACTGTTTTGACATCGTTCACTACGCCGTCTTCCCTTTAGAGGAGAATCAAGTTGAAAACCGAGCAGTTGCATTTTCAGGAAACAACAACAGCCAGTCTCCTGCGCTTAGGAAATATAAAATTCGAAGTCTCCTTGCTGTCTTATATAAGACGGGCCTCGCTGAGCTCCTTTGATTGGTAGGAAATGCCAGTCTAGTGTGCAGCGAGTCATTTCCTTCATTGGCTCCGACACAGAATCAGATTCAGTGGCTCATTACGTTCAAGATCCACTTGGCATTAATCATGGGTCTCTATGACAAATCCTGTTGTTCCACTTGTATAAATTCACCTTCAAAAGGCATTATATAGGCTCTAAGCAATGACGCCACTGTACAGGCCATACAGACCTGTTCAACATGAAATGTATCTGGAATTCATAGATTTTCCAATGCAAGGCTATAATGTTATTCATGCAAATGATACATAGACGACCATGATGCAAGAGGTTTGTCCTCCAGAGGCCCTGTGCACAACATGCAGGTAATGAGCATGCTGATGTCGCTGCTACTGAGATGACGTGAGTGAGTAATATGAACACATTTCTTTAAAACCTGAGTCATTTAACATGTATTGTCTACAATAACAATGTGTGTATGTACGGCAGATAGCCTGACGGGTAAGAGCGTTGGGTCAGTAACCGAAAGGTTGCTGGATCGAATCCCCGAGCTGACAAGGTAAAAAGCTGTCATTCTGCCCCTGAGCAAGGCAGTTAACCCACTGTTCCTCGGGCACTGAAGATGAGGATGTCGATTAAGGCAGCCCCCTGCACCTCTCTGTTTCAGAGGGGTTGGGTTAAATGTGGAAGGCATATTTCAGAGACACTGACTAGGTATCTCCCTTTACAGTATAGGGGAGAAAGAGAGCGATTAGGAATGAATTTAAACTGGGGTCTCTTTGATAGTCTCAACTGTCATCTGAATAACTTGTCTTGTTGTTCCCTACCCATTCCAAAACTGAAACAAGTATTTCTTCAACAAACAATAGAACCACTGTGCTGAGTGCCGACACCCCAATGACAAATCCTTATATTTCGATACCTTATTGTTCTTTGAAAGCATATAGGACTATGCTTACAGTATAAAACAAACAGGTTGACGTGCTGTAGCTGCTGTGGTTAAGAACATGAGTTAAAATGAGTTTCTTTATCATGGGAGCATCTTGACCAGAGTCTTACTAAAGTTCCTGCCTCGAAAACAAACAAATAGCATAGCTCCCATTAAAAAAAAATCTGAATCACTCTCTATGATTGCATTTGCTGGTCGTAAAACAAGCCCGGTCTGCCGCTGCAATTCTAGGGTTGCGTTCCAAATGGCACCCTCATCCCTTTATAGTGCACCACTTATGACTAAGGCCCATCGGGCTCTGGTCAAAAATAGTGCACTATCTAGGGAATAAGGTGCCATTTGGGACGAAGGCCCAAGTCTCCTAAGCAGGATAGTAGCAAGGCGACGAGGAACGGGAGAGAACACTGCGTTACTGTGTACCATTAGGACAGATGTCTGTATTTACTCTGAGGATGAGCATGGCTTTAATGACAGAATCCAAATGAAGTAGCTTGCAATAACATATATGCTTGTAGAGGTATAGCCCAGCAAATGTGAAACATGGCTTTAAAGAGCCAACGGACACGTCGACTGGCGCGCGTGTTTTTCTGTTTCTAAGTGCTGAGCGATTAGGTCGGTTCTATAAAAAAAAATATGACATCACGGTTTTTGATTTAAATAATTTTCTAAAACATTAAATGCGCTATGCATTATGTGGGTTGAATGCTGTAACACAGAATAAAATAGTTAATAAAGTCCCATGATGGTAGTAGTGACTGCCCATTACTGCTGATCACTTATTAACCCTCATTTATTCACATTAATTGACTTTAATACAATATTTCAGTTGTTGTGTATATTACATTTGTTTAATTTGATGACTTTATTATTTCATTCCAAGTCATCATCTCATCTCTGTAGAACTGCTGCCTATGCTCTCTGACAAAATAACTATTAGGAGTTCTTCAAAGTAAATAAGGCATACTTTTAGGACTGCTGAATACTGACTAGCAATCACTTAGATCATGTATTTTCAGGTAGAGATACCTCACTAAGCAACAGCTGCTCTCTATATAACCTCACAATCGCTCATTCTCTTGTCTCTTCTGTAGCAGGCATAAAAGAAAGACTGGACAAGTAGATGTGCAATGGATTATGGTCATTGTAGTTAATTACCACATGTTATGCGCTAAACTATGTATAATATTGGCAAGTTGCAAACTAAAACTCCCTACTACAGACTGGATGTGATTTATCTTTAGAGAAATTAAAATCAAATAAGTAAACCGACAATTTTACATCTAACAAAGGTGTTTGGTGCAGTATTTGTCAAGTAAAAAAAATGTGCGACGTGTTGTCTTATGGAACCAAAGTCGGAGCTGCTGGGCAGGTCTGTATCACTGCCTATGCTATTGGATAGAGAGCAATCACAGCTGTTACCCATGCATGTTAGCGGGCAAATGGACATCGTCAAATCAAAAACCAACCTTCAATTACCCGTTATGACGCACGGATGTTCTAAACGTCGTTTTAGACGAGACTGACTTCATGACCCAAATGATCCTATTTACATTTTGACACTGGACTAGTGGTTTCTGAATCGAATTGATGCTACAGTTTTCAAAGGGATTTGTTGGTTTTTAAAGGCAGTCACTCTATTGTGAGGGGTTGATATGTTTCAATCGTGCTCCAATATTAACAGGCAGAGACAGAGAGACAGACAGAGAGAGAAAGAGATAGAGAGAGAGACAGACAGACATGTGTTCCTCCCAGTGACTGCTGTATGTTCCTATAAATGCATACATTCATCTTTGCAATTTCTCTAAAATGAGGGAGCAGATCCCTCCACTCACTGCAACATGAAGGTCAACCCAGATGACTATTCCATTATACCTAAGTGGCAATTTCCTCAACTCAATGCTCTCAGGCTCCTGCATGGTTCTCTTCATTCAGCTAGATTTCTCTCTCTCCCGCAGGAAATGACAGAATTCTGCTTATTAAACCACCTGGAGGGCCTCATGGGTAGTTGTTCAACTGTTTCTATTAAATCATGAAGTCATGTACTGATATTGCAACAGTGATGCAGGAATCCATGTAGTACATGTTCTCCTTGCCATCAAGGTAATTATTTCCTCAGCCTGTTAGAGGGATTTGGTCTGGGGCTTTAGATAAATTAATTGTAGTAGATTCATGAAACTGAATCATTGAGAGGCGCAGACAGTCAGACACCTGAGAGGGCTGGGCAGAGAGCTGTTAAGGTGGTGACAGAATTTGTGGAGATGTTTCTCCCTAATTCTGCAAATAAATAATACAAAGATATATAAATAACAGACAAGTCGAAGTGAGCACATACTGTAGGTCTCGTTGATATTCAGCAAAAATCTGTGATATCACACCGAAGGTGGCAGTTCATTCCGAGCCAAACTACAGAGATGGAAACATGTTAATAATTCATTATAGAATATGCAGAGTGAGGATGTTTGAGAATAGGAATTGATTGAAACAGAGATCACTATCAGAGGGCTAATGAAGAATCGTAATGAGAATGGACTCAGAAGCGCTGCCTTTAAGTGACCTTAGATGTCTCTCTGGTCATTGTGCACACACACACGTAGTGTTATGTACCACTGGGCTTTATCAGTGTCTGGTGTTCCTCAAGGCATCATTCAAGGACCGATACTGTTTATTGGGCTAAGGAATAACCAGGGCTTTAATGACTGGTTAATGACAGAGGCTGGCAATGTAACATATGTTGTTGTAAACACATTTTGCTTATGACAAAATGTACATTTATGTACTACGGCAGATCATCAGTATGAAAAAGTACGAAAATGCATGCACTCGCTACTTACTGTAAGTTGCTCTGGATGAGAGCGTCTGTTAAATTAATGACTAAAATGTTAAAGAAATGTATCACGCAAAGAGAGAGAATGATTCTCTTGCCTAAGAGAGAAAAATGTAAGAAACGAGAGCGAAAGAAAGGATCTCTTCTCAGCGGGGGTTTCCAGCTGACTG
Organism: Salmo trutta; assembly: GCF_901001165.1. Lineage (NCBI taxonomy): Eukaryota > Metazoa > Chordata > Actinopteri > Salmoniformes > Salmonidae > Salmo > Salmo trutta. The sequence continues at coordinate 32,985,278 of NC_042957.1, read as the reverse complement.
TGTAACCACAGACAGATAAGACAGTGACGTCAGTGGCTGAGAAAAGCTGTTACTCTCAGAGGCCAAGATATGGATCAATCTGGCTTCCATCAGTTCAATGGGATACTCATATTGAACCTGAGACCATGCATACAGGACACAGATGTTTGACGTGCTATACCGGCGCTGACTGAGCTCTTCTATGGAATACAGTTTACCTGTAAACAATGTGACTCCACTGAACTGACCTTGTTGAACCTATTTAACGTGGAACAATTTTGGTTTAGCCTGGTCATACTGCATGGTTACTTTTCTGTCACTTCTGATCTCATTTTTAACTCATTAAATGATGTAGAACCATTTACGAAAGCGAGCTCATGCTGAATCTATGATGCGTTCAGTAATAGGGGTCTCAACATGAACACGTGGCTATGAGAGCACAGTGGATAGTACATCTGAATTGAACTATGGGTCTGCTCAGGCCACAGAGAGGGGTTACAGATGTGGCAGTCAGAGTTCAAGGCAAAGAGCTGGGCCAAAGACACAGAGACGAGTCAGGCTATTGCTGGGGTTCATTAAAGCCCAACTCAATCAACAAATGGACCTTTTCACCCAGATAGAGATCAGAATTGTCTCCCTACGCTTTGATCCCGAGCCAGAGCTAAAAACAGCATATCATACATTTTCGACCATAGGTTGCCAGAGACTTGAAATATTAATTTAAGGAATTTTGTAAGACACTGTGCATGTGTCATGTTCATAATTGAAAAAATGGAAAATTGCTTTACAATGGTTAGAGTCTGAAATGAGTGGATAATATGATCCCAGGTGTGGTATGCAATGTTACCCAGACCTGGTTTGGGACAGTCTTTCGGAATAGAGCCTTTGGGTCTATGACTCCCTAAGGTGATTCTCTGCAGTTTTGCAGACCAAACCCTGGAGCTCCTGCCTGCTGACATTGATGAATGGGATCAGCTCTGTGTCTGGTGATTGTGAAGGCGGGAGGAGAGAAAAGTGAGGGAGGAGAGGAGGAAGGAGAGGGAAGGAAGGAAGGAAGGAAGGAAGGAAGAAGGGAGGAGAGGAGAGAGCTCATCTGATTTTGCACACCTGCTGGAGCCCTGAGAGACTTGCACAGTAATAACATTAAGGGGTGGTTTCCCGGGCACACAGATTAACCTTTTCACGTGAGTTTCTTTTTATGCGCGTGATTTCAGAATGCTCTCAATGTTCCAAAATGTGATTGCTACGCAACAGGACAGTTAACCCGCGCTGCCCTCAAACCAAGACACGCTGCCTGCTAATTATTTATAGGCTATGTTTAAATTTGTCCATTTCAAATTAGTTTCAAGTTTTATTTTCTAACAACATTTTGAATTGAAGTGTGTTCCGTCTCCTCATTAATTCACATAGAAGTAGCCCATTTTACTGTTGCGGACAATTTATGTTTAAGGCTTTACTGAGCAGGACAAACTTCTCTCTTCAAGTAGAGGCCAAGCACTTCCCCAGTGTTTCCGCAGATCAAGTATGCAGACATTTGTGCAGTCTTGCACAAACTCCCCCCCCCCCCCGGCACATTTTCTGGCTGGTGCTCGCATTGCCTTCATTGTTGTTTTCCTTACAAATAATAACTTTGGACGTGTGTGCGTTCCTATCAAAGTAAGTGCCTTATTTTCTGTATATTGTGTTGTCATTTCTAGTGGAGCATACCGAATGTATGTATGGAGTATAATGTATTTACAGTCTTATTCACATTTTCAAGTACTGGTGACACCGATTCTTGCATAGATTTTAATGGACACATATGATGTGTGTAAAATATTTTTATGAAGGTAGTACTGATTATGATGAGCTAATGCAAAGCTATTTGCCATCTATGTGTGGCGCCATGTTTGTTGACATTATACAATGCATTCTGGGTGTCACGTAAAGTCTATCAGACAAAAGATGTTATAACAAAATGAGGTGGGATGGTTCACTCATCTTTCGGAAGTGAATGAAGGGAAGTGAATGATGGTAGACGACAGACCCTCTTAAACATGCATATTGCAAACAGACCAAACTCATCTTGTCTCGTCTTCTTATCTTTGGTTGCCTCAACAACAAAAAAACATGGTGGTGCGCACAAACTACCCATCGTTGGATTACTTAACATTTTTAGAACGTGTTTTACTCAATTATTTCGATCAATGGTGAGCTCACCTGTGATGTGATGACTTGTAAATAGTAATTGCTATTAGCTAATTGATATTATGGTTTCTGTCAGCTGAGAGTTGACCGCTTGTGTTATGTCAATCTTTCCTCAGCTAGCGCTAGGACTAATGTAGCCTACATTTTCTGGTTTGGATGAATGTGTTATTCTAACTCTACTTCTGTGAATGTCTGAACATTGCATCCAAAAATAAACTGGTCACATTCAGGATATAACGTTGTAAGGACTGTGTTTGTGAAACAAATTTCTGTGAAAAAACGGCGTGGCAAGCTCAAATGCTGACTGTTGCATCAATCGAAACTGGACATTCTAAATAAGCATTCTTTAATTAAAAAATAAATAAATTAAAAATAAAAAATTAAAAAAACATTCTCCCCAATTGGTAGTAGTTACAGTCTTGTCTCATCGCTGCAACTCCCATACGGACTCGGGAGAGGCGAAGGTCGAGAGCCATGCATCCTCCGAAACACAACCCAACCAAGCTGCACTGCTTCTTGACACAATGCCCATCCAACCCGGAAGCCAGCCGCACCAATGTGTCGGAGGAAACACTGTACACCTGGTGACCTGGTCAGCATGCACTGCGCCCGGCCCGCCACAGGAGTCGCTAGTGCGCGATGAGACAAGGATATCCCTGCCGGCCAAACCTTCCCTAACCTGGACGACACTGGGCCAATTGTGCACCGCCCCATGGGCCTCCCGGTCGCAGCTGGCTGCAACAGAGCCTGGACTCAAACCCAGAATCTCTGGTGGAACAGCCTTAGACCACTGCGCCACCCGGGAGGCCCTTTAAATAATCATTCTAATCACACCAGTTTGAGCGTACGCTGCAGGGACCACTGTTGAATGATTACCCCTGTGTGTTGGTACGTGTCAAAGTTAAGCCTAGTCCTGGACTAAAAAGCTAACTCAATGGAGAATATCCCCCGCCCCCATTTTTTGTTGTTGTCCAGGGCTAGGCTTAATCTGTGTCCGGGAAACCGGCCCTAAGAGTTCTGTACTATCTACCATTAAAATCAAAGGTAGTTAATGTCTTAATGAGGCAGGCAGAGAGCCATATCTTTCAGAATGTAATCAATACTAAGAAAACCATCGGGATTCACCCTCCAAAAGAAAACAATTAGTAAAAAGTACAATAGCATACACTGTTTAAACTATTAAAGACAATTGTTAGCCAGATTAAAGCAGGTTAAAATGCTCACGTAGTGCTGTGAGACAAGAGGGCGGTCCTTACACATGTAGCTAGCAGAGAAGTTATTCCATACAGTCCACATTACAGACACCTCTCTCATGAGTCATGACTTACTGTTGATTGAAATGAAACATACATCGATCGTACTGTATGGCCGTCCCTCTGATCTCACCTACAGAGACAATCCCTCTCTTTAAGAGTATCAAATTCATTCTAATGATGAAGTTAAGGGTAATTACAAAAAAAATCAAATCGGTGCTCTTTAATTCCACCGCACAGTGCCTTAGTGAAATTAGTATGTCAACATAAGCAGCAACGTTTAATTTGATTTTTTTTAAGCAGTCCCTCATTTAGATGAAGTCGTAATGAGGTTGGAGTGATCGCTCAGCTTTTAATTGCAGAATCTACTTTACGACAAGAGTGTTAAGACGACAACTACGCGACTTACCAAAAACAATAACACAGCAGCTCTTCACATCACTTCCTGACCCAAAACGCAAGTTATGTCGCTCATACCTGGAATGCACCTCACAATACAGACAAACATGCTAGCATTACCTCAGAAAGACTTCTCCACTTGGCCAGTCATTCTGTTACTCTCCACACTCTGGTAACTTTCTCATGTCTCACAAACTGTTGCTGAGTACATCTGTGCATATGTGAGTGTGTGGGTGTGGGTGTGCATGTGAGTGTGTGAGATGGCATACCAGAGTATTTTAGGCTCCCGGCCTGCATTAGCTGCAGCTTGCATGAATCATGACTTCCCTTCCCACATTGTAGGTCAGAAAGCAGGGTGAGTCATTACGCTGTCTTATATGGTAACAGACTGCAAATGTAATAGAAACACGGCGTTATCTATAGACCTTGGCTATAATTCTGCATGTAAATAATATTCACTGTTGTACCTCATTCTGTGTCTACTTCGATATTAACGCCGTGGCCACACTTCTAATACAGTAGAGTAGTTCCCTCCATACTTTAACATGTTTCTATTACTGTATTTCTGAGCTGGCCAGTGTCAGTGACAAACATTTTGTTGATTTGGAAGGTAGATGAGGCAATGGCTGTCTCCAAGAAGAGTACGACAATCCACTGTATCCAGACATTGTTTCTACCTGAATTGTAACTAGCAACTTGATGTTACTTACATGTTAGAAATGGTAGAGAAGTAATACATGTGGCGTACATGCTTTTGTGTGTCTAATCTCGGAGAGTACATTGGTATTGACTTAAGCAACAGGATAATCACTAGCTACCCTAATCTGCACCTCAAGCAAATTCCCTCTCCTTTGTCTCGTCAGTTAACGACCCCTTCCTCCTCCTATGATCAGTTGAATAATCACAGAACCCTTTCTAATGAAGCTACAATGCAACCACAGACACCTCAGCGATATCAACCGCACAAAACTCTGACACAAGCAAAACACTCACACCATCACTTTGGCCCGAAACGGCCAAAAAGGTGATCAAGTTAGTATTGGGGTTATTTCAGATGAATCTGGTTACCATGAAGATTTTGAGCGTTGCCACCAGAGCCAGAGGTGTGTGGTGATTGGTGAATGGGCGGCTGGGCGCTTGGCGACCATGCTCTCACGTGCTAATTAAGCCGGGCGATTGGCAGGCCAGGGGGGAGGAGTGTTTCCGAGGCGGGATTGTCCCCTGCATTATTAATGGTGCCCAATGGAAGGGGCTGGCTGGAGGATGAGGGGTAGGAGGGTAGGGAATGAGGGGTAGGGGATGAGGGGTAGTGGTGGGAGAGGGACCAGATGGAGGGCTTTACACAAAACAACAATACAGAGAAAGAAAAAAGCTCATATGAGAAAAGTTGATGTGATAATTGGCAATGAAATAAAACTTCAACAGCTCAACAACAAACAAAATAAAACAACACCTTGCAAATGGAAACTCTCCCCATAGGAAAAATATGACACACAAAACCACCCACATGAAGCCTTCAAAGGCTGAGTGTGTTGTTCAGTGTGTGTGTGTGTGTGTGTGTGTGTGTATGTGAACGTGCATGTGTATGTAGGTCACTCCAGGAAATGAGTGCGTTTCGCGTCCCTTTGATATTTGAAGTAGAAATTGTGCACCAATATTCAATTTAAAAACCTGTTAAATTAAACGAAGTGCCCTTTAATATAAACCACATGGAGAATTCAATACATCTGATTTGTCATATGAATAAAGACTTGTTAAAGTGCCACCTTTCAGCATTTTGACATGACCCTCCATGCACCCTCTGTGACTTCTAGGAAGATTCCAACCCACTTGACCCAAAGAGTTCTCTAAGTTGTCACCATCATTGTAAAGCCTGAGTTATTTTGTTGCTTTGACAAAGTCATTTTTTAAAGATGATTATTTACTTCATGTGATTAGTGATTAATTTACATCTATCCCTCATTTTAATGTGAACCCTGTTACCTGAACTGTACTCTTGTTTTAATATGGTGAAACTACTATTTGTTTTTAATTATTTTTTTCAAAAGAATCATTGAACATCTAATAGTGAAATCATAGTGTAAAAGCAGGTGAGCTGGTTCTACTCCTTTTAGCAATTATTGTGTTTTGTGGTGGAAAACTGAACGGGTCGAACATAACATGTCATCCCTGTTACCCGCAGATAGACAGGCTAAAAATATTTTAACAATAAAAACATTTTTGTGAAACGTTTTCGTGCATTTATATGCCACACCCTGTTGTACACAACAAGTTTACATTCCTCCTGTCACAAAGGGATTTATGGCTGATTTAAGATGAAATCATCAACCTTGTTAGTCAACCCCTATGACTTTATTTGGCACTTAGATGCAGAAAGTAAACATCATAGTGGGTCAATCTCTGCAACAACTAAGAGCTTGAAACGCGAGGCTCAACTTCTCTGCTAAATTGGCCCAGATGCTGCCACACTGTAACAGCGTGAAGAGAACCCGTGCAAATGCATAGATACGGTGCTGCTCATGGCAACTTCCTTTCACTCAGTCTATCTTTAATAGACACCAACTATAGTCATTTTTTTTATGAAGATGAACATGTGCTCTTTATGACAGAATGTTCAAATGAGGTGAAATCAAAAGCGTTTTTTTTTTTTTGCTGCGGAGAATTGCTTCTATACAGCCACAAGAGCATGAGTGAGGTCGGGCACTGATGTTGGGCGATTAGGCCTGGCTCGCAGTCGGCGTTCCAATTCATCCCAAAGGTGTTTGATGGGGTTGAGGTCAGGGCTCTGTATAGGCCAGTCAAGTTCTTCCACACCGATCTCGACCAATAGGGTGCCATTTGGGACACAGAAAAAAAGATCCACCATGGTGATGCATTTTCACATGACATTCCTGTTTCTATGGTTATTTACAGTTGTCATTATATGCCACAATAAGCCCAGTTCTTGCAGGAAGCACAATCATACACTAGAAAGAAAAGAGAACCATACGAATGGAACTCTTTTTGCAAAGGAAGGCTATCGCTGTGAAGGCTATCGCTCATTCATAAAAGCTGAAAAACGACGTAATCATTAATGAAGTCTGTAGTTTTTGTTTTTCCACCAATGTCGTGAAATGTGACTGAGAATTTCAGCCATTCATATTTTTAACATTGACCCCCGTCAGCACTTCCTCTTTAAACTCAAAATCCGCGAAATGTGTCCACAAAATCGAATTGATGAAAAGATTAATAAATTAAATATGCTTCCGCAAATACTCTAATGCCAATTGAATGATTAAAAAAAGAAGGATCCACCATAGACACCAACAGTAGACTCCATAAAAATAATCTGTCCACACTTTTCATAGGCCTGTGTTAAACAAAGCATCCGTCCCTCTACTATGCTATAAGGTAAATGATAAACTGGGTGATTCGATCCCTGAATGCTGATTGGCTGAAAGCCTTGGTATATCAGACCGTATACAACGGGTATGACAAAACATTTATTTGTACTGCTCTAATTACGTTGGTTTGTGGTATATGGCCAATATAGCACGGCTAAGGACTGTATCCAGGCACTCCCATGTTGTATCGGAGTGCCTGGATACAGCCAGATACCACACCCCCTCGGGCCTTATTGGTTAATTGGACAGGTGACATAAATGGATGTCACGTAGTGTGTCAGTAAGGGTTTCTAGTGATACACTGCCTGCCTGTAAACCCGTTCATGACTGTTGCACTGTGGCTGCCTGGCTATGGTGAGGGGTTAAAGCACATTCACACATACCAACACATGAAGTGTCCCTGGACCTGGCCAAGCGGGGCTAGCTCACATTACACAGGCAGAGAGTGACTGCCAGTGACCATACCAAGTCAGATGACCCGCTGGCAGCAACACGGACGGGAGTGTAAGAAAGCTAATTTTGGAACTAAGGTGAGGCTACAACACATACAGTATGGATACGTAAATGTGTGAGTGGGGATAATTAGTCTGCATGTGCACACTAAGGTGGGAACGGGGCGGCAGGTAGCCTAGTGGTTAGAGTGTTGGGCCAGCAACCAAAAGGTTGCTAGATTGAAACCCCGAGCTGACAAGGTAAGAATCTGTCCTTCTGCCCCTGAACAAGGCAGTTAACCCAGTGTTCCTAGGCCGTCAGTGTAAACAAGAATTTGTTCTTAACTGACTTGCCTAGTTAAATAAATGTAAAAGACAAGCCATAACATTAGCAGAGGAGTAGGTTATTCTAGATGTTCTGAAATGAACGCCATGCAGATCATAAAAAATAATCTAATAATACATTTGACCACTCGCTCCCCACTCATTGTACACACAAGTCATATGATGTATTTCTTCAAAATGCATCATCTGCATGATTTGGCCTCTTACAGTGGTGACTCGACTACGGCGTCTCCGTGATAAGGTTAATGAGGGACTGACACGGAACAATCAAACCGGGGCACCCCAGACGTGCTCAGTCATAGATAGGAGGTGTAGCTACGTAAATACAACCCACGTGCGTCTGAAATACATTGTGAGGGCACGGACTGAAAGGTTATGGTTGAAGTTGGCAAAGATGTGACACATGCTGCGGTTAGTGTGGGTTAAGACAGACAGCGCTGCTGGTGACTCAAAGTGAGAAGAGAAAGCCATATGCACTCTTGTTGTACGGATGAGGGACTTGAGACACGGTGGAAGTATTCTGAGGGAGGAGATACTGGCTGTGTCTGTGGCGATGATCAGTGTGACTACAGTAACTTCATGTTCGTCACCGACAGAGGTGATTTTAGATACGACAATGCAAATGTTATGTACGTGAGCAACACTCACCAGTGCTTTTTGAGATGAGTACTGGTTGAAGTATTGTTTGGTAAAGTGGGATATGGTTATCCTCGGCCTTCATCTGATATTACCACTTGCTGTGGACAGATAGCTGCTATATGTGACAAATGCTGTCTAGTATCAATGGTGCTCAAATCTCAACTTCAACTTGATCCAGACATGTTTCAGCTTTCATACCGCCCTCAGGTATTTCCTGTGTTTTTACACAGCCACCGCATCAGGCTGTTTGCATGACCATACAGACGTAGGATCTTAATTTGATCGCTATTTTGTGGCTAAGAAATGCAAACGTGTAGTGTGTTCAAGGTTTAAAAGGGCTTCTAAAGTTTGTAATTTCCACATCAAAATGTCAGACTTGATTTGACGTAACAAAAAATGTATCAACCCCTATAAAAATGTCCATTAATTATAATCCACATAATAATTCACATTTCCTGATGCTGCAGGATCATTTTTCTACTTTGCCAAACTGGCTGAAATTAAGATGCTGTAGTACAGAGCCACTGGGCAAATGACTATGTTACACTCTTGGGGCTGAGAGACCAATATATATAGTGCCTTGGGAAAGTATTCAGACCCCTTGACTTTTGTAAACATTTTGTTAAGTTATAGCCTTATTCTAAACTAGATCATTCAAAATAAAAACTCAGCAACCTACACACAATACCACATATTGACAAAGGGAAAACAGGTTTTTAGAAATGTTTGCAAGTCTGTTAAAAAAACAGAAACACGTTATTTACATTTACAAGTATTCAGATCCTTTGCTATGAGACTCGAAATTGAGCTGGGGAAGGGTACCAAAACATTTCTCCAGCATTGAAGGTCCCCAAGAACACAGTGGCCTCCATCATTCTTAAATGGAAGAAGTTTGGAACCAAGTTTGTAATGTTTATTTATGTGTCAATTAATCCCATAAGGGTTGGGTTGCCAATTGGCGATTTGACAAAAAAAAAAATGTTATTCATTTATTCCAAAAAATAAAAATAATACTACTTTTTAATTCATTCTCAGACCATGAGAAACAAGATTCTCTGGTCTGATGAAACTAAGATTGAACTCTTTGGCCTAAGTGCCAAGCGTCATGTCTGGAGGAAACCTGGCACCATCCCTACGGTGAAGAATGGTGGTGGCAGCAACATGCTGTGAGGATGTTTTCAGAGGCAGGGACTGGGAGACTAGTCAGGATCGAGGGAAAGATGAACGGAGCAAAGTACAGAGAGATCCTTGATGAAAACCTGCTCCATAGTGCTCAGGACCTCAGACTGGGGCGAAGGTTCACCTTCCAACAGGACAACAACCCTAAGCACACAGCCAAAACAACACAGGAATGGCTTTGGGACAAGTCTCTGAATGTCCTTGAGTGGCCCAGCCAGAGCCCAGACTTGAACCTGATCAAAAATTTCTGGAAAGACTTGAAAATAACTGTGCTGCGACGCTCCCCATCCAACCTGACAGAGCTTGAGTGGATTTGCAGAGAAAATTGGGAGAAACTCCCCAAATACATTTACATTTTACATTTACGTCATTTAGCAGACGCTCTTATCCAGAGCGACTTACAAATACTGGTGTGCTAAGCTTGTAGCGTCATACCCAAGAAGACTCGAGGTTGTAATCACTGCCAAAAGTACTTCAACCAAGTACTGAGTAAAGGGTCTGAATACTTATGTAAATGTGTTATTTCCGTTTTCCAAAAAACTGTTTTTTGCTTTGTCATTATGGGGCATTGGGTGTAGATTGATGAGGGAAAAAAAGCAAATTAATACATTTTAGAATAAGGCTGTAACATAATGAAATGTTGAAAAAGTCAAGGGGTCTGAATACTTTCCGAAGGCACTGTATCTCTGTAGCAATTGATTTCCGCTTGATTAAAACACTGCGTCGTAATAAGACCTCCAGACCAGGAAGGGAGGGAAAGAGGGAGGAAGGGAGGGAGTGGGTACACTGAGGGCACACAAGGTCTTGTGAGGGGCAACACTTGTGGAAAACAAGACAAATAAACAGCAGGATAATAGGCTACGGGTGGGGTAGGTGGATTGGATGAAATGGTATCTATACCATTATAGACTATACCATTATAGACTAAATCACTATAGAAATACAGCATATACACTGAATATACCAAACATTAGGAACACTTTCCTAATACTGAGTTGCACCCACCCCTTTCACCCTCAGAACAGCCTCATTTCTTCGGGGCATGGACTCTACAAGGTGTTGAAAGCGTTCCACAGGGATTTTCTGGCACATTGACTCCCATGCTTCCCACAGTTGTGTCAAGTTGGCTGGATGTCCTTTGGGTGGCGGACCATTCTTGATACACACGGGAAACTGTTGAGCGTGAGAAACCCAGAAGCATTGCAGTTCTTGACACAAACCGTTGCGCCTGGCACCTACTACCACACCCCGTTCAAAGGCACTTAAATCTTTTGTCTTGCCCATTCACCCTTGCCCATTCACATACACGATCCACGTCTCAATTGTCTCAAGGATTCAAAATCTTTCTGTAACCTGTCTCCTCCCCTTAATCTACACTGGTTGAAATGGATTTAACAAGTGACATCAATAAGTGATCATAGCTTTCACTTGGTCAGACTATGTCATGGAAAGAGCAGGCATTCTTAATGTTTGGTATACTCAGCGTACAGTATATTGTAGAAGAGGCTGGTTGAAAATGGTTGGTTGAAATAAGCACAATTGAGTTTCTATCAAAAGGGACCATATCTATAGGCTGCTGGGAGGTAGAGAACAGGAAAATGTTTGATTTATTTCATTGTTTAAACATTGATTCTGTTAGTGAAGTAACTATATTTCTCATGATGCCCTCGAAAACAAGACGTCTCATCTCAAGAGGTTTATCCAGCCCGCAAATACAAAAATAAACGACAATGAAAATTGGTTTCTATACTTCAGGGCTTAGTGTGTTGTAAAGATCCGGTAGATTAATAGGACTCTACTGGATACGGTTAGTCATTCATTCCATGTACGTTACCAGTCAAAAGTTTGGACACACCTACTAATTTAAGGGTTTTTCTTTCTTTTTTACATTGTAAAGCTGTCATCAAGGCAACGGCTGGCTACTTCGAAGAATCTCAAACATAAGATATATTTAGTTTGTTATTTTTTCAGAAGGGGGTTACAGGTACAAGTATAACATTCAAAGTCATATTGATTCAGATACACTCACATATTTAGTTATCATATTTGCATTTTATATCATATACATTTTCTTGTACCTAGACAAATCTGGAGAAATGCGTACAAAGATAAAGAACCGTATCAACAGCTTTGTAATATTTTTTATGCAAGGACATCTGAGGTAAAAAGGACAATCTCATGCAACTAAAGCTGTCCAACTTCTCTTTTAATACGTGCTTTTTTCCCCTGTTGAAGGTAGACAAAGAGGTGAATGGTATAATAATTTAACAATATATGCCATTTAGCAGACACTTTTATTCAAAGCAACGTGTACATACATTTTAAATGACTAATTTTATACGCGATAAACCTAGGCGAAAGATAGTGGGTGTAAAGAGGTTCAAAAAGCTTCCAACCTACTGAGCTAACCGACGTCACAGCTTGAAAAGATGCATTTTTCCCAGCAGTCAGTCAGGGTGAAAGAGGCAGGAGGGGTGTTTTCTAGGGCCACATTCAATGGCTGTTCATCCTTGTAGATTCCTCAATTAAAAATATATATATGAGAATAGAAAGAGCCTCAAAGTAAAGTCTCTCCTCCCATATGTACAGTAGATGTTGGGCTGAGTCTGAGTCTGGCCCTGGCTCCTGACTGTGTGATTCCCAAAGGTCGCTCTCCTTTTCAACTCGCGCTCTGTTTGAAGTCAAGTGCAGAACAAACACAACAATGACTGATGTATCAGGCCATGCAGTGTTTTCTTCTGGAAGCAGGGATCTCGTGGGAAAAAAAGAACACACACAGGCTGTTGCTATTTGCAGATTAGGGCAAGACGCTGGCTGAAATTACACATTGGGCCAGGCGGAGGTCTACGAACAGGAGGGACATTTGCTTTTCCAGCGGGAGGAGAGGAAAGGACAGTTCTTGGAAGGCAATGATCAATGCGCCGTGTCTGGCTGAGCCATGCTCTTGCATCTTAAGCGTTTTAGCTCTAGTCTGTGGGCTAGCCGGAGCACCCACGCACAGACTGGACATAGCCTTACTGGCCTCAGCCTGTCTGCCTGCCTGCCTGCTAGAAGGCCACTCTTCCAGGTCCCAACATACAGCAGGGCTAAATAGCACTTTTCTATCCCGCCGCCTGCTGCCGCTTCCTGACCAAGGTCAACCTCTGGCAAACCACAAATTACTCCCTGAATCGCAGGCAGACAGGCCAGCGGAAAAAATATTTGTTTTGTTACTCCACGTAAGCGGCTATTTTTAGCAGTCTAATAAAGGCTCAAATTTTACAAATGAAAACACATGAATAAAAAAAGGTTAATGTTAAAGTGTACCCACCCGGGGTTGTTGTCTGATTTTTCATTAGTTGTGCTCCTAAAATATCCCAGGTTTAAAAACAAATGGCAGAAACTTACATGCCAAGTACAGACCACAATATAGAGTACAGACTCCTTAACAGCTTTTATCCCACGGCCATAAGATTGTTAATGTCTAACAACTACTGCTCCTCCTCACACCTACGCTGTTGCTACAATTTTTTTTTAATTAGATTTATTACTACCACTACACTGCTGTTCATTGATTATTGATTGCCATTACCATTAGTATGTATCGATTTATCCAGCTACTGGTCACTATTACTCCTGTTTACATGTATACAGTATATTACCATTAGTATATTACCGTAAGTATTTACAGTTGAAGTCGGAAGTTTACATACACCTTAGCCAAATACATTTAAACTCAGTTTTTCACAATTCCTGACATTTAATTCAAGTAAAAATTACGAATGCCACTTTATTTTTAGAATGTAAAATGTTAGAATAATAGTAGAGAGAATGATTTATTTCAGCTTTCATTTCTTTCATCACATTCCCAGTGGGTCAGAAGTTTACATACACTCAATCAATATTTGGTAGCATTGCCTTTATTGTTTAACTTTATTGTTTAACTTGGGTCAAACGTTTCTGGTAGCCTTCCACAACCTTCCCACAATAAGTTGGGTGAATTTTGGCCCATTCCTCCTGACAGAGCTGGTGTAACTAAGTCAGGTTTGTAAACCTCCTTGCTTGCACACGCTTTTTCAGTTCTGCCCACAAATTTTCTATAGGTTGAGGTCAGGGCTTTGTGATGGCCACTCCAATACCTTGACTTTGTTGTGCTTAAGCCACAACTTTGGAAGTATGCTTGGGGTCGTTGTCCATTTGGAAGACCCATTTGCGACCAAGCTTTAACTTCCTGACTGATGTCTTGAGATGTTGCTTCAATATATCCACATAATTTTCCTGCCTCATGATGGGTCCCGTGTGGCTCAGTTGGTAGAGCATGGTGTTTGCAATGCCAGGGTTGTGGGTTTGATTCCCATGGGGGACCAGTACAGCGGGAAAAAAAAAATGAATGAAATGTATTCACTACTGTAAGTCGCTCTGGGTAAGAGTGTCTGCTAAAATGTAAATGATGCCATCTATTTTGTGAAGTGCACCAGTCCCTTCTGCAGCAAAGCACCCCCACAACATGATGCTGCCACCCCCTGTGCTTCACGGTTGGGATGGTGTTCTTAAAAAGCTGAAATGAATCATTCTCTCTACTATTATTCTGACATTTCACATTCTAAAAATAAAGTGGTGATTCTAACTGACCCAGACAGGAACTTTTACCAGGATTAAATGTTAGGAATTGTGAAAAACTGAGTTTAAATGTATTTGCTAAGGTGTATGTAAACTTCCGACTTCAACTGTATATATAAAAATCGGCTTTTTTTGGTCCTCCACTAATCAGTTTTGGTATCGGCGTTGAAAAATCATAATTGGTCGACCTCTAGATGAAACCAAGATTGAACATCTGGAGGAAACCTGGCACCATCGCTACGGTGAAGCATGGTGGTGGCAGCATCATGCTGTGGGGATGTTTTCAGTGGCAGGGACTGGGAGACTAGTCAGGATCAAGGGAAAGATGAACGGCGCAAAGTACAGAGAGATCCTTGATGAAAACCTGCTCTAGAGTGCTCAGGACCTCAGACTGGGGTGAAGGTTCACCTTCCAACAGTACAACGACCAGCCAAGACAATGCAGGAGTTGCTTCAGGACAAGTCCCTGAATGTCCTTGAGTGGCCCAGCCAGAGCCCTGACTTGAACCCGATCTAATATCTCTGGAGAGACCTGAAAATAGCTGTGCAGCGACGCTCCCCATCCAAGAGGATCTGTAGAGAAGAATGGGAGAAACTCCCCAAAAACAGTTGTGCCATGCTTATGGAATCATATCCAAGAAGACTCGAGGCTGTAATCGCTGCCAAAAGATGCTTTAACAAAGTACTGAATAATGTGTCAGCATACTTATGTAAATGTGATATTTCAGGTTTTTTATTTGTACAAATTTGCACACAAAAAATACAACCAGTTTTTGATTTGTCATTATGGGGTATTGTGTGTAGATTGATGAGGAAAACAAACAATTTAATCCATTTTAGAATAAGGCTGTAATGTAAATAAATGTGGAAAAAGTCCCCCAAAAAAGTCAAACACTTTCCGAATTTACTGTATACAGCTAACAGTACTACACAATTTGATTTGATTTCATTAGGGTCCCCATCAACGCCAACCGCGACAGCTAGTCCTACTGGGGTCTGACATATAATGAAAAAGACATTACCGACAAAATGCTTTGCAATTTACACTGTACATGCATGTGTGTGTATGTGTAATCATCTATCAGTTACACATACATATCAGTAAATATACAAACATTGTTTTGTCAATAGCTGATATATTGTGTTTCCTACAGGTTATAGAAAAGAGCAGAAGCTCTGAACTATCCATTCAAACCTGTCCTACCTATC
Organism: Salmo trutta; assembly: GCF_901001165.1. Classification (NCBI taxonomy): domain Eukaryota; kingdom Metazoa; phylum Chordata; class Actinopteri; order Salmoniformes; family Salmonidae; genus Salmo; species Salmo trutta. The sequence goes on along the minus strand of NC_042957.1, from coordinate 32,969,676 downwards.
TACAGGTTACTGAAAATTTGCTCTTTGAGTAATTTGTCCAGGTTGTTTCTTCAATGAGATAGTCCCCACTGCTATATCAAAGACAATAAAACAAATACTACAGTAACGTCCGCGGAAACACTACAGTAAATACTACAGTAAAGTCTGCAAAAACACTACAGTGAATACTATAGCATTTATACCATAGTATACTAGAGCCGTTTTTAATGTGGGAAGGGAAAGGGGGATACCTAGTCAGTTGTACAACTGAATGCATTCAACTGAAATGTGTCTTCCGCATTTAAGTGTGAGACCTGTGTTTGCACCAAAAATGTTCAGGTTATGAACACTGTTATATTTACATACCGATGTTAGACACATTATCTCAAATTAAAACATTTCTAGGAAGACTACTAGTTGTGGGATTTCCCTCAGTTCCATTCAATTAGTTGGTAGCTATTACAAACTAGCGCTGCTGTCTGTCCAGTCCAGATCCTACACATACTGCTACACTGCACATTAATGCCCCCAGCCTGCTGCTAATGTAGTATAATGTACTGCTAATCTCTGTTGTATCTCTGGATCAAAATGTGCACACAGGCAGACATTGGTCCTTCGTCCTTTCATTAGGAACAAACTGTTCTAATCTTCTCCCACCACACACGAAACAAGGCCTGAGGACACCAACACACTCTGACTACCCTGCTGAAGAAAAAAAAACAGTGTAGACCAAAATTGCTGGTGCCTTCGCTGTGTTTTGGCTGGTGACCAGCATTTGCTGTGTTTTTTTGCTGGTGACCAGCTTGCCCTGTGTTTTGGACACTGATGGCCAACATGAGCTGGTCACCAGCGTGCCAGCATATGCTAGTCACCAGCAAAAACAGCATCAAAATAATAATTATTTAAGACAATACATTATATATATCATAAAGCCTTACTTCGAGGGCCTAATACAGTGGTCACATCAGGGCCTGCAAGTCACATTATGCTGGCTTGCAAAGTGATGTTTAATTCCTATTGGAATCCAGCCAGAGTGGAGATATTAAACAATTGGAACTTTTATTCACCGCAATAAATCCCCCCTCGTAAGCGGCTATTAATGGAAGTCTAATCCGTCAATGGATTTATAATGGTTCAGATTGTGCAGATGAAAAAACATGAATAACAACAGGTTAAATGTTGTTAAAGTGTAGCCCCACGGGGTTTTTGCCTGATCTCTCATTAGTTGTGCTCCTAAAATATCCCAGGTTTAAAAACAAATGGTAGGATGTGCGAGACCTGTGTTCTGAACCAAATGTTGAAGTTACAGTATGAACACCGTTACATTTAGATACAAACGTCAGACACATTGTCTAACATTAACACATTTCTAGGATGACTACCAGTCGGAGGATTTCATTGGCTAGGAAAACAACCCACTATATTCATTGAGTGTCTTCTTCACTCAGCTCCATTAACTCAGTTGGTAGCTATAACAAACTAGCACTGCTGTCTATCCAGTCCAGATCCTACACATACTGCTACACTGCACATTAATGCCCCCAGCCTGCTGCTAATGTAGTGTCTCTCTATTGTAGCTCTGGATCAAAAATGACCTCACACAGACAGACATTGCTCGTTCATCCTTAGGCTTTTATTAGGAACAAACTGCTGTAATCTTCTCTCACCACACATGAAACAAGGCCTGAGGGACACAAACACACTCTGACTAACTGACTGGCCTCAGCCTCTTGCCTGCCTCCTAGGACTCTAAAGAAAGAAACAGATCAGCAGCCCACTGTGGACAAAAATGCCCTTTATAGCTGCAGCCTGCCTGCTAATGAGTCAGCGTAATCCAATAGGAAACTGTCTAGTCGCACATCGTAATTCTCACAAGGGGGGGGGGGGGGGGGGGAGCTAAACACGCACAGCAAGGAATAACGAGCCAAGTAGTAGTAAAAACACAAACAAACATGCAGTCCTGGGCAGGCACGAGGGCACGTTTCAGTCGGAACAAACACATAAACTCTCTATATAGCACTTGAGCCTCCTCTTGAGCCTGCCTGGCACGCTCCCAGACAATAGGACGATAGGCTCTGGATCTGCCTTGGATCTAAACTCCACACGCGACACTCTGATAATGATCTGCTCTCTGTGATGAAGCGATAGTAGCTAGGTGATGTATTTGCTCTCTATTTGATGAATGGGTCACATTCCAGCCTGTGTCTGGTGGAAAACCCAGCGGCAGCTTTGCCCTGTGCCTGTGCCTGTGCCTGTGGTGAGGCTGTGTAATGAAGTCAAACCCAGAGAGGGCTGGGGGGGGGGGGGGGAGGGGACAGCAGAGCAGCAGAACAAAAAGAGAAAGACAAGAATTAAACTACAGTATATACAGGGAGTAACAGCCCCAGACAAATTAGGTATTTGAAGTACATATGTACATATACAGTAGGCAGGGTATAGATAATAACAAAAGTAAGAAAGGAAGAGAGTAGTGACTTGCAGCACACGCACATCAGTCAGGTCGACCTTGCCTATGGATCTCATTTAGTGGGAGGTCTGTGCATACAGTGCAGTACTGTGAGGGTCTGTATTGAGACCAGGCTAAAGCAACAGAAGCACATTCTACATGTACGGTATGTATTAGTCTCTCGTGACAAACGTGTTCCAAAGTGAGTCTATGAACTCTCTGCACGAACTCTCTGAACCCCTAAGCAGCACCTTGAGTCAAAGAGTGTGTCAAAGCTGACTTTTTCAGTAGCATACAGTGATGTACATGTACACTGAACAAAAATATAAAACGCAACATTTAAAGTGTTAGTGCCATGTTTCATGAGCTGAAATATGCACAAAAAGCTTATTTCTGTCAAATGTTATGCACAAATGTGTTTACATCCCTGTTAGTGAGCATTTCTCCTTTGCCAAGATAATCCATACATATGTAGCTTGTTTTTGGTCACAGGTCCAGGAATGGCTGAAGAATTGCAACATTTGCCTAGAACTAATGCTACAGATAGCAATACTGGGTGATTTGAAAAGCCATAGTCAATCAATCAATAATATAATAATTAGTTTAGCAAAAAAGTTTATCCTTAATTTACAGTCTGTAGAAGCTATGATAATAGAAAGGTTCAGTACTTTTGTGAAGCATCACAGCACAGTTGAAAAATATATGGCAAATAGAAATCCAAAATGGATGGTGTTAAGAGATAGGTGGGAGGGGTTTAATGGATCTGAAGGGTGGGACTAATAACAAGATAACCAATGTAAAACATACAGGGTCTGTAAAATGTATATAGGTTCAGACATTTTGTGAAATAGCACAGTTACAAATAGACATCAAACTGGATGGACATCAGAAATAGAAGAAGGACTAAAAACAAACAAAATATAACTATTGTAAAATAGATTGTGTCTGTAAAATGTGTATAATATGTATAAACTGAAGGTAGAAGCCTAAGTGTTATTGTTTATTAGTTTACTCCAATTGCGGGAAGGGTGGTAGGGTTTGCGGGGAATAATAAAGGTATATTCTAAAAAAAATAGTATGTATATCTATATACAGTTGAAGTCGAAAGTTTACATACACTTAGGTTGGAGTCATTAAAACTCGTTTTTCAACCACTCCACAAATGTCAGGTTAACAAACTATAGTTTTGACAAGTTGGTTATGACATCTACTTTGTCCATGACACTTTACATTTTTCCAACAATTGTTTACAGACAGATTATTTCACTTATAATTCACTGTATCACAATTCCAGTGGGTCAGAAGTTTAAATACACTAAGTTGACTGTGCCTTTAAACAGCTTGGAAAATTCCAGAAAATTATATCATGGCTTTAGAAGCTTCTGATAGGCTAATTGACATCATTTGAGTCAATTGGAGGTGTACCTGTGGATGTATTTCAAGGCCTACCTTAAAATCAAAATAAATCAGCCAAGACCTCAGAAAAATAATTGTAGAACTCCACAAGTCTGGTTCATCCTTGGGAGCAATTATTTCCAAACGTCTGAAGGTACCACGTTCTGTACAAACAATAGTACGAAAGTATAAACACCATGGGACCACGCAGCCGTCATACCGCTCAGGAAAGAGACGCATTCTGTCTCCAAGAGATGAACTTACTTTGATGCGAAAAGCGCAAATCAATCCCAGAAAACAGCAAAGGATCTTGTAAAGATTCTGGAGGAAACAGGTACAAAGTATCTATATTCACAGTAAAACGAGTCCTACATCGACATAACCTGAAAGGCCACTCAGCAAGGAAGAAGCCACTGCTCCAAAACTGACATAAAAAAGCCAGACTACGGTTTGCAACTGCACATGGGGACAAAGATCGTACTTTTTGGAGAAATGTCCACTGGTCTGATGAAACAAAAATAGAACTGTTTGGCCATAATGACCATCGTTATGTTTGGAGGAAAAGGGAAGGCTTGCAAACCGAAGAACACCATCCCAACCGTGAAGCACGGGGGTGGCAGCATCATGCTGTGGGGGTGCTTTGCTGCAGGAGGGACTGGTGCACTTCACAAAATAGATGGCATCATGAGGCAGGAAAATCACGTGGGTATATTGAAGCAACATCTCAAGACATCAGTCAGAAAGATAAAGCTTGGTGGCAAATGGGTCTTCCAAATGGACAATGACCCCAAGCATACTTACAAAGTTGTGGCAAAATGGCTTAAGGACAACAAAGTCAAGGTATTGGAGTGGCCATCACAAAGTCATCATGTCAGAGGGTGAGCCTGTGGATGCATGCCAAATGGCACCCTATTCCCTATGTACTTTTGACCAGAGCCCTATGAATAGTGTGCCATTTGGGATGCAGAAGAGTCTCTCCCTCTCCCTGTCCTTGGGTCTTTCTATAAACTAGGGTACCAGTGAGGATTTCCTACACTGGACAACTTGTTACAGCTGTTGATAAGTCATTGATAATAATTTGCCAATTTGTTTCATGTCATTACCTTAAGATATAAGGGGGAACATAGCTATATTCCATAAAATTCACAAGTTGATGTAAAGCCTATGTGTAACCCTTTCTCATGGTTGTTGTCTTGTCAGATTTGTCCAAAATCGTGTGACATAAAACATGACTTTCTGTTCTTGCATTTATGGTAGAGTGAATTGTCATTATATCATATATTAAGCATTAATCAGTTACATTAGACATTGAGCTTGAACCCTGTAAGAATCCTGGATCTAGCTGTCAGACATTTTTTTGTAGAGATCTTTAGAAATGCTGTGTAACTATGTTACATTTTGTGTCACCTTATGTTACGTGGTGAAAACAGTTTTCATGGGCACAAAAATCACCAAAGAATGATGCAATTGTAAAATAGAATGCTTCTAACCCGAATGAGTGACCTTGACACTTAAAAACGAAATTGATGCTATCATTAATGTGGTTCTTCAATAATTATGTATAATACTTGTTGAATGTGCATTTGGTGTCAAGCTGTTTAATGACGCCGTAGTCATTTCACACATCATCATCTGATCCAGTGAGGAACAGCTGTTGTGATAGCACATGCGATGCTACAACAGGCCAAGTGCGAGGAATGTCCATAATATTTTGGCGTCTCATTCGTTATGCCCGGTGAAGACGTTCGTGCCTGGATCCACGTTGGATGTAATATCCCTAGCGAATTGATGCTGATCATCTGTTGTTGTCTGCTTGATTTACAGCAGGGTCTCGTTAGATTTAACAGAGGAAGCATCAAGGTAATGAGTTCGTGTTTTCATATGTTTCTGTGCCTCGGATTGGACACTGGGTCTACTCTGCGCAATTCTGTAGGATACACTATTGCGCAACACCCAACGCTATTCCTGTGAATTATTCTGGATAGAGTGACAACAAATTACATAGCTTAGATGGCTTCTTCACGGCATGATCTGATAATGAAATAACATGACAAATACATTTTGTTTTCCATGCTACACCTGCAATTTTAAACAATACAAGGACTTGAATTTGGAGCTCAGAAATTCAAGTACTGGAATAGGCCTATATTGAAATGTAGATATTTCCTCAATTTGGTACTTGAAAAGTCCTTGTAATCATTGTTGCCAATTTATAAGTTCTCCTGCTCCCTTATTATTATCATCCTCAGTGATTTAATTTTTGATCAGTTTTTGTGAGAGATGTGGCCACTTTAGTTTGTGGTAATTGCTTACTTTTTTGACACTTTCAGCATGCTTTTATTTTTTGGGGGGGAGGGTGGTTCTATATTAAGCCCTATATGTACATAAATCAAAATTATTACATTTGAGTCATTTAACAGACACTATTATCCAGAGCGACTCACAGGAACAATTAGAGTTAAGTGCCTTGCTCAAGGGCTCATCGACAGATTTTTCACCTAGCTGGCTCAGGGATTCAAACCAGCAACCTTTCAGTTACTGGCCCAATGCTCTTAAGCTCTAGGCTACCTGCCGCACAGTTTTGTAACATTGAGGTCCTTGAACATTACAATGAAGTGCCTGCCAATGTCTGTATAAACCCTGTTTTTAAGGATGTATCGTATCGTCCTGGTTCTATGTTGTTGTGTAGCTGGAGTTATGGGCAATTTGCATATTATCCTCTAAATACACATGTGGAACTACACAAAAATACTTTCAAATGTTTGTTTCAAACCATTTTGACATTTTTATCCCAATGTCACACTTTGGCCCCATTATCTATAGAAAGACCCCCTTACTCCACACCATAAGACCTGCTTCTCACTGGGAGAGCTGATGAAAAACCAAGCCCAGACTCCAACTGTCAAGGCGCTAGCCAGCAGTGAGTCATGACAGGATTTATCACTGCTTCCTCTGCAGAGTGAAGGTCATCTGAGGGAATGGTTGGCTGATGTAAACCAGTCAATTGTTCCCCTAGTCCTGCTGAAGAAGGTCGACTCAGATGACTAGTGTGTAAGGGGAAAATGCACGGGGGGAATGTACTGTAGCCTACCATAATGATTCTATCAGTAATGTTCATCCCACTCCTTTCACATCTTGCCTGAGCGAATCGAATAACCTTTTACCATTCCCGGTGAGGTGGGGAGAGCGGGAGCAAAGGGTGGTAGAGGTAATTTAGGATGGGGAGAGAGAGGGGTCCCAGGGCTAAAGAGGAGAATCATAAACAGCTCGCAAAGGACTGAGGCAACAGCAGGGAATACATTCCCCCCCCCCCAAACACACAAGCGTGCACACACACACACACAGACACAACCATGTGTACACCTCCAACTCTCCCCACCCAGATGCACTCCAAGAATGCTCTGATGTCTGATTTCTTTTTGTTGCTCCCTCCCTCTGAGTCATAATTTCACTGAGGAAGCCAGGAATGAGTCAGAGAATATTCCACAAGGCTAGTAGTACATCGTCAGAACGCCATGACAGACTCTCAGTGGCTAGTTTTCCTTCATCAGGCTGAATCAGTTATAGTAGAGAAATGTTACAAAATGGCAGCCTTTTCTTTCTGTTGTTATTTGCGGTATTATGAATGAAATACTACAGTATATGCAATGATCTCATGACACAATCAGTATGACATATGAACAGCTTTCTATGCCAACGACGCTTTATTATGAACATGTAATACATTCACGCGTAGCCTCAAATATATCACATATGATAATTAACCGCTACCACAGTCTCAAAATTAGCTTTTTTCTCTCTTTGAAATTCTATTCCACAATAGAAATTAATTGGCTTTGCAGATGAAAGAGACGTGTATTGTTAAGTGCTAAGTGCTGCATTGAGAGGCTTAGCGAACGTGCATCACATCAAAGCTCGGCCAATTAGACCGGGTCTCCCCTGCTCCACTCAGAGGCTGACGAGGAGGGCGTGACTATGAAGGGTCCTTTCTAATTACCCATTCAGTCAGGCTTCTCTCCAGACAGCTGCTCCCCTGAGACGCAGAGAACCACCCCCCTGGGAACACCTCTCCATCCAAACATCACTGCTCTTAGACAATGTATAGTCATGGTGCCCCATGGATGGCTCTATTGCAGAGCCTGACTTATAGAAGTCTTAAGGTCCACACCTTTCATGCTACAACAGCACATTATATCAAGCAATATCACACATCAAGGTGAGGTAAAGTTTTGTTACAGGGGTGTTTTAACTCAAACCCAAATCAGAAACCTTCCATGGTCAGATTTCCCAATCTGCCACCATTTCCAGAGGTTTAAGGCGTATTTGTATTTATTAGGGATCCCCATTACTCTTCCTGGGATCCAAACACATTAAGGCACTTACTTTACACACAAAATGAAAGATAAAACAGTACATCATATAACAATATTACACCACTACTAATTTACAATACAAAATGTATAACACCACCATAAAACAATATTACAATGTACATGTGTACAGTGTGTGTGCTAGCGTGTGTGTATGCGTGTGTCTGTACCTGTGTGTGTCTCTTCACAGTCCCTGCTGTTCCATAAGGTGTATTTGTTTCTGTTTTTTAAATCTGATTCTACTGCTTGCATCAGTTACCTGATGTGGAATAGAGTTCCAGATAGGCATGACTCTTTGTAGTAGTGGGCGCCTCCCATAGTCTGTTATGGACTTGGGGATTGTGAAGACACCCTCTGGTGGCATGTCCTCTGGGGTATGCATGGGTGTCGAAGCTGTGTGCTAGTAGTTTAAACAGACAGCTCGGTGCATTCAGCTTGTCAGCACTTCTTACAAAAACAAATAGTGATGAAGTCAATCTCTCCTCTACTTTAAGCCATGAGAGATTGACATGCATATCATTAACGGAGGAAACCTGGCACCATCCCTACGGTGAAGCATGGTGGTGGCAGCGTCATGCTGTGGGGATGTTTTTCAGCGGCAGGAACTGAGACACTAGTCAGGATCAAGAGGAAGATGAACGGATCAAAGTACAGAGAGATCCTTGATGAAAACCTGCTTCAGAGCGCTCACGACCTCAGACTGGGGCGAAGGTTTACCTTCCAACAGGACAATGACCCTAAGCACACAGCCAAGACAACTCAGGAGCGGCTTCGGGACAAGTCTCTGAATGTCCTTGAGTGGCCCAACCAGAGCACGGACTTGAAGCCGATTTAACATCTCTGGAGAGACCTGAAAATAGCTGTGTAGCGACGCTCCCCATCCAACCTGACAGAGCTTGAGAGGATCTGCAGAGAAAAATGGGAGAAACTCTCCAAATACAGGTGTGCCAAGCTTGTAGCTGTCACGACTTCTCCCGAAGTCGGTTCCTCTCCTTGTTCGGGCGGTGTTCGGCGGTCGACGTCACCGGTCTTCTAGCCATCGCCGATCCATTTTTCATGTTCCATTTGTTTTGTCTTGTTTTCACACTCACCTGGTTTCAATTCCCTAATTACATGTTGTATATTTTCCCTCTGTTTCCCCCATGTCCCTGTCGGGAATTGTTTATTGTAAGTACTTGTGCTATGTGTTACTGGTGCGCTACGGGTTTTGTACCCATGTGTTTGTTATTTTGTATGCCGTTAGTTTTATATATTAAACTGCTCCGGCTATTCACCAAGTTCTGCTCTCCTGCTTTTGACTTCCCTGCCACCAGTTACACACCCCTTACAGTAGCGTCATACCCAAGAAGACTCAAGGCTGTAATCGCTGCCAAGGTGCTTCAACAAACTACTGAGTAAAGGGTCTGAATACTTATGTAAATGTGATTTTTCAATTTTTTTATTTTAATAAATTCGCTAACATTTCTAAAATCCTGTTTTTGCTTCGTCATTATGGGGTATTGTTTGTAGATTGATAAGGGGGAAAACAATTTAATCCATTTTAGAATAAAATAACGTAACAAAATGTGAACAAAGTCAAGTGTACTGAATACTTTCCGAATGACCTGTACATTATCAAGCATTTCACACATATTATCCAGATACTGATTGTTAGAACTTTGTGGTCTATATCAGCTTCCCACAAGAACGGGCTTTAGGTCAGGAAGATAAACCTGTAGCCATATAACTTCAACAGTATTTAACATGAGATCCTCTTTAAGCTTTACAGGAATTTGGTTTGGAATATACACCGCAAGGTTGAAGACAGTAGTGTTCAGTAGGAAGTAGCAGCCGCTGTAGTGTAGGCAGGGAGGAGAAGTAAGGCAGCGTCTCTAATGGCACCCTATGCCCCATGAAGTGCACTATCCCCCAAAACTACTGCACTGTATAGGGAATAGGGTGCCATTTGGGACGAACCGAGGTGATGGATGATTCCTCACATAAGACCTCAGCCCTTCCATGTGAGCCACGGAGGGATAGGAGCCATTCATCAAACTTTGGGCAGCACTACAAGTGCGCCGCTGTTTGAAGTGCGGTCAACTTAGTCATGCTATTCACCCAAAACAAACCTTCTGCACCCAGTGCACAGAGTCAGGAATTTTTATTTTTTTATAATAGTGAGACGTGCAAGAGGTCTTTTGTTCGATGTATTGAGGGAGCCTGTCAGCGTTTGGGTGATCAAGCTATCAGTGTTTTTAGAACAGACAGTTTGGAAAGAGACCACTCGGCATTCATATACATCATGACAGATCAGCAGGCATTCTTGAAATAATCCAAACTAAACACAAAGCACATTCTTGCAATATAACTCAAGCCAGGTGTCTAGGTCTTTTGGGGTCTTGTATAGGTGGCTATAGTATAATTTGGTACTTCAGCTTTTTTATGGCAGGCAGTGCATGATACTGTATCTGTAGTAGGGGTCAGAACAACTTGCCTGACGACTCATGCTGAATTTAATTGCCCTGCTCCATCGATCATTCCATATGTAACGGTATAGCTTCTGTCCCTCTCCTCGCCCCAACCTGGGCTTGAACCAGGGACCCTCTGCACACATCAACAACTGACACCCACGAAGCATCGTTACCCATCGCGCCACAAAAGCCGCGGCCCTTGCGGAGCAAGGGGAACAACTACTTCAGGTCTCAGAGCGAGTGACGTCACCCGATTGAAACGCTATTAGCGCGCACCACCGCTAACTAACTAGCCATTTCACATCGGTTACACATACATCAGGCTGAACCTGCCATCCTAGAAGTTGTTTGTGCTGATGTCAAAATTGAGTCATGATTCGTGGAGGCCAACTCTGGTCCAACCCATCCGTTTCTGGGACCAATCAGAATGGTTTGAACGTGTTCACTTTTGAGAAGTCGTCACGGAGGATGCAAATCCAGACTCATCGCGGAAAACGTTAGTGGACGCGGCGTTTGGCCGGAGTGCTGTGGATGTGTAGCCAGGCAACAGAACAACATAGATTGATCATCAGTTGGCTAATCTGCTGCTGCGCATGTTGTGTATTTTGTGGAATTGCATTAGTGTGACCTTAGGGAAACATTTTGTATTTTCCCGGGTCTTTTCATGACATTTTTCTGATAAATGTGAAGAGTGTTCCCGGGACAGTCCCTGGATCCCAGTTACCCATGTTAATCCCTAGTGCTGACTAACGGAAAGTAAATTGTAGACTATAAAAACAAATAAATAGAGTCACAAACTTTTTAGATCAGTTCCCTTCATCATAGTGCCTTACTCAGGGTAATATCATGAATGCTTGAACAGGGTTATGTAGACAAACAGTACAATTTGTGCAACCAATGACCACAGAGTGATGAGACATGAAAAGGTGGAACTGTTAAAAAACAATAGTTTACAGCAGGTATTCCCAAACTGGGGTACGCCAAAAAAAATGTTTCTTCACATTTTCAAGCAGTCCATTTATATTTCCCAACGGGGCTTTACATTTGGGTGATTTTTTTTCTCTCTCGCCTGAGTAGCCTCGTTTCACTGCCAAAATTAAAATTCAACCATCTAGTGTTCAGCGAAATAACAACACAATGTCAAATACAGGTAGCCTCGTCAAATAATTAACATCCAATCACATTAACCGTTTCTCTCTCACAGGAATTCCACTGACGGTCCGTATGTAGCCAAACGTAGCTGCTGCTCATGTTGGTATCTGTACTGATGGCGCAAAAGCCATGACAGGGAGTCATAGTGGAGTGGTAACGCGCGTGCAAGCAGTTGCTCCAAACGCCTCTTGGGTACACTGCAGCATCCACTGAGGGGCTCTTGCTGCCAAGGGAATGCCTGACAGCTTGAAATACATTTTGGACACTACAGTGAAAATAACTTTGTTAAAGCAAGGCCCCTGAACTGTCATGTATTTTCTGCACTATGCAATGATATGGGCAGCGACCATGTAATGCTTTTACAACATACAAAAGTGCGCTGGTTATCAAGGGGCAAAGTATTGACACGTTTCTTTAAATTGAGAGACGAGCTTAAAGTTGTCTTTACTGACCATAATTTTCACTTTTTTTGTGTGCAAATGAACTGAAGCTTGCGGACAATGTCAATTGTGATATAGCGAAGCACCTGAGTGAGTTGGGTGCGCAATTACGCAGGTACTTTCCCGAAACGGATGACACAAACAACTGCATTTGTTATCCCTTTCATGCCCTGCCTCCAGTCCACTTACCGATATCTGAAAAAGAGAGCCTCATCGAAATTGCAACAAGCGGTTCTGTGAAAATTCAATTTAATCAGAAGCTACTGCCAGATTTCTGGATTAGGCTGTGCTCAGAGTATCATGCCTTGGCAAATCGCGCTGTTAAGACACTGGTGCCCTTTGCAACCACGTACCTATGTGAGAGTGGATTCTCGGCTCTCACTAGCATGAAAATTAAATACAGGCACAGACCCTGTGTGGAAGATGATTTAAGACTGAGACTCTCTCCAATACAACCCAACATTGCAGAGTTATGTGCATCCTTTCAAGCACACCCTTCTCATTAACCTGCGGTGAGTTATTCACAATTTTCAATGGACAAATAAGGTTTAATATGTAAGATGGTAAAATAAAGAGCAAAATTATAGATTATTATTATATTATTATTTGTGCCCTGGTCCTATAAGAGCTCTTTGTCACTTCCCACGAGCTGGGTTGTGACACTCATTCTTATGTTTAATAAATGCATCGTATGTGGCAGGGTTACAATGATGTCAAAAAACAACATTTGAGAGTAGCGCGACCCTGATGCTAGAGGGGATACACAGCTGTTTGAAGGGGTACGGGACTATAAACAGTTTGGGAACCACTGGTTTACAGCATGTTGAATATATTAGGCTATTATTTTCACCATCATACTGCAACATGATTAAATATTGTATACAGTATTAACGTCATAAATCATTATTATTCAATTTCATGTTTCCTTGTTTACATTTCATTTAATCGTTGTAGCATGTCATCTTTTAGTTCAAACATATATAGTTGCCCCACATAATATCTTCTTTCTCCAATAAATATTGATTTATAATCCTGCCACATAGATTTCCTGAGGCAACACAGCATGCCGATACCCCACATGCATTCCTTTAGTGAAGTGGGCACGTCTTTCCTCTGATGTCAGAGACAGAGTAGGCCTATAGTATGATCACCTCAATATGCCCTGATTCGCCGAACACAACACAAGTCAAACGCTTTATTTTACGATTCAATAAAAAGACTGAGGCACAAGAGGCACAAAGCACTCCATCAATGTCAAAACCCCCGACATCATCGTATTTTACTGGTAATCGAATAAATCTCACCTGTTTTTCTCTCCCTCTGTTTTCCCTCTATGACAGCCGGGGATAGGTAAGGGTCCCTGTCCATGGATGAGGTCACTATGGATTCTATTCAGGGCCTGTAACAATTCACAGTAGACTGCCAGGCCTGAGAAGCCAGCGGCGCCCATCAATGACTGCCTTTCTCCCTGGGGAGCCACTGTTTACTAAGTACAGGGAGAGATGGAGGAGGGGAGAGGGGGAGACGGGCAACAATGGTGACCCTGGACCTGTGAGCCTAATATTGATGTCATACTACTCATCCCACATTATCCTCTCTATTGATTAGGCTGATCTCAGCCTTGCAGAGCCACACTAAACCAACCAGCATCTATCTATCTATCTATCTATCTATCTATCTATCTATCTATCTATCTATCTATCTATCTATCTATCTATCTATCTATCTATCTATCTATCTGTCTGTCTGTCTGTCTGTCTGTCTGTCTGTCTGTCTGTCTGTCTGTCTGTCTGTCTGTCTGTCTGTCTGTCTGTCTGTCTGTCTGTCTGTCTGTCTGTCTGTCTGTCTGTCTGTCTGTCTGTCTGTCTGTCTGTCTGTCTGTCTGTCTGTCTGTCTGTCTGTCTGTCTGTCTCTTTTTCTCTCTTACCCAGACAGTGTGCTGGGTTCACATTGTCTCTCCCCCTGCATCTCTCAATTCTTACACTGCACATAAGTGAATAAGTTCTCCCTCTATCCATAAGGATGAATAGACTGAGGTGACTGTGTGTCAGCATCACAGACACACACTTACAATGTGCTGCCTCTGGGACAACATGTTACTCTAGATATTTGCATTAAGCGTGGTGACTTAAATGTCACCCATTAATTGTAGTCTACAGTTAATGGAAATATATCTGATTGAAACTTAAACTACCTGTTAAAGAGAGGCAATGGCCTTGACTTTCAATAAAGCTTATGTTATATTACCTGAACTGTCAGTTGATTATCCTTGAAGCTAAGTTGTCAACTCTCTATGTGATGTAGTTAGGCATGCAGTAGAGCAACTATTTAAGATGGTGTCAAACCATGTAGCAAACAAATTACTCACAGACAAAGAAATCACTGTCTGCCAAGTGGCTCATACTGTATGTGGAAAGTATGAATCACTAAACAGTCACTTTTAATGAAGACAGAAATCTGTGGAAATGTGGGTTGTGCCTATACCCCTCAGAGTTTCCATACAGGGAAAAATGTGCAGGGTTTATATGACCATAAAATATAAAACATTATTTGAGTGTAGGGGTAATTATCTCTAAGAATGGTGGAAGTAACGATGGCATCAATTGAATCTATTGATGAGCAACCAGGCAACCTTTTGAGATGTTTCAGTCTTTCAATGCACTTTTGAAAAACAGGAGATTTTAGATTGGTAAATTAGTCTAGCCAGCTATCTAAACTTGTAGTAATCATGGCCAAATACCGACCGTGAGGTCGGTGGGGGGGGCAACCAATTCTCACTTAGGGCCCCCAAAAGACTAGAGCCGGTCCTGAATGAAACGTTCCGCCCTGCCCCTTCCCTGCACGGCTGGCCTTTTGCCCGGGCTCAGTCACCCACTCTGGCTCAGTGTCCTCTTTCAGCCTCCACCACTGACATCATTAGTGGCTGAAAGGCCTGGGCGGCTCCGCTCTACATTCCAGGGTTTCATGTAAAGTAAGGTGTAGTAGTGTATAATTGGTCCTCCGATGTCTGGCAGGTCACCCTATGGCTAGATGCAAAACATACACTGCGACGCCGTGCATCCTCGCTCACACGTGGTGTGGGGAAGCCCGGGCAGAAGGTAGCCGGGCAGGAGGTATACATTGGCCATATTGATGACGGAAAAACAAATACGGGATAATTCAAAGTGACCAGAATGGAAACAATAGAGCAGAATTGTTCCAATGCACTGTTCTTCCTTTAAAAATAAGCCTACGTGTTTATCTTTTGTAATGTATCTACTTGAGGCCTTCAAGTGATGTTACTTAACACATACTTTAAGGTTGTAGTTTTTTTGTCAGAGATTTTGTGAAAAAACTGGAAATTGGCAGCCTGCAACGGAATCAGTCACCTTTGCTGAAGTGTTCTCCACACATTTTCAGACTTGTTCCTCTCTCTCTCTCTCTCTCTCTCTCTCTCTCTCTCTCTCTCTCTCTCTCTTTCTATACAGCTGGTTTATTATTCACAATCCTGCGGGTCAACAGTCTAGCTAGCAGCATGTGTAAGAACCTGTCTTGCCTGATTTTTATCTCTTGGCATTTAGTTATTCTGGGCACCAGGTCAAGCGATAGGAGCATCATCTGAATTTCTTTGGGTGGGGAGGAAGGGGTCACAGAGCAGTTAAACTGAAAAGACAGCTTCTTTTCCCCGGCAGAGTGAAAGAGCGAGGGAGAGAGATAGATAGATAGGGAGGGGGAGCGAGAGAGAGAGAGAGAGAGAGAGAGAGAGAGAGCGAGAGGGAGATGAATGAACCTGCCTGCCAGCGAAAAGCCTGGTCTACTTGGCTTGGTGGAAACAGGTGTCAAACAGGAACTCTGTGTTTAACGTCTCCTCTGCAACAAGCTTCCTGGAGACAGATGCAGCCCCTCTCTCTCATGGGCCAACCGCCCTGCAAACTGCTGCCTCATCCTTTACCTCTGTCAGATTGTGACCCAGTTTCGGCTGTGTTGGGAAGAGTCAAAACAAAATAAAAACCATAACACACACATTCCACATTCACCCCTCTGCGCTTGCTTTGGAAATAGAGTTGGAGCACAATAGTCACATATTGTGTGTTTAGCCCTTGACTAAACTTCTCGGAATCTCCACAAGCAGACAGTACAGGTAGTGCACACTCAATTCCATTTCATGTTAGTAAAACTGATGTACTTCTCCATGTTCATGGTTGAATTGAGCACAATACATCAATCACATCATATCCATCTACGAAATCCAGAAAAATAGCTAAACATAAGCATCACCCGCAGCGTAAGAAGTGAAGGGGATCCTTGCTTTGCTATTTCTTCAAATGGACCCATTTCTACAATGTCAATGAACACAGCAATCATCATGCTGAGATTTAAGGCTCTATTATGCACAGAGAAATACAAGTCTTTCTGCCTGAGTTAACGGTTCAACGGTGATAATTGAACAACAACTTAGCACCAGCTTCAAAGGCCAACTACTCCCCATCATCTGTTTTTCTATAGATAGAACGCCTCACCCGCAACAATTATCACAATGCCAAGCTCGCTCCCTCAGCGCAATTACAACTAGTGCATTCTGCAGCGGCGCACTAAGGGCCTGCTATGGCCTTGAGTAGTACTAAAGAGACACTTTCAAAGCATCAGACCAGCGTTGGCTTTCACACACAATAGGACACAACGAGACATCAACAGCAATTCACCATATTTGAGGTTCATATTCATCCACCACCACCGCTATCATTGCACTGTGACACAAAAAGCGGCGTTGGTGTGCTTTAGGACCATGCGGATGCTTTAGAGCGGTCGGGTAGGCTGTTTGGCGGTATAAACCAGCTGGATTTAGGACCCCACAGACAGCACAGAGCGTGCAAACAGAGGGAGCTGTTGTCTGTGTGTGTTGTGCTTTTTCTCCGAGTTGTAAAAGCAAGCAGAACAGAAACGACCTACTCTTTATTTGGATTTAGCTGGCAAGGTAACTGCTGTTTGACTTAACAGAAAAATGTATTTATCACCAGTGTGGAGTTAGTATTGTAACTGGCACGTAACTTTAGCAAAAAAGTACCCAATTGCCATACTTGAGTAAAAGTAAAGATACCTTGATAGAAAATTACTCAATTAAAAGTGAAAGTCACCCAGTAAAATACTACTTGAGTAAAAGTAAAAGTAGGTATAAAAAGTAAATGTAATTGCTCAAATATACTTAAGTATCAAAACTAAAAGTAAAAGTTTAAATCATTTCAAATTCCTTATATTAAGCAAACCAGCTGGCACAATTCTAGGGGCACACTCCAACACTAAGATATCATATACAAACCAAGCAAACAAAGCATTTGTGTTTAGTGAGTCCTCCAGATCAGAGGCAGTAGGGATGACCAGTGATGTTCTCTTGATAAGTGTGTGAATTGAACCAGTTTCCTGTCCTGCTAAGCATTCAAAATGTAACAAGTACTTTTGGGTGTCAGGGAAAATGTATGGAGTAAAAAGTAGATTATTTTCTATAGGAATGTAGTGAAGTAGAAGTTAAAGTTGTCAAAAATATAAATAGTAAAGTAAAGTATTTTTACTTAAGCACTTTACACCACTGCAAATGCATTACATGTTTCATCCCTCCTTGACTGAAGTTGGTGAAATAAAAAATAAAAAAGTTCTGTCTGAAGTAAATAAACTAGCTAGCTAGCTAACTAGCTATAGCTACCACAGCCAGTTCAGCTCTATCCTCTAGCTATCTGTCAGGTCGCAGTATCTAAGAGCTGTTGTGTGTATGGAAATGTTTTGAAGCCTTTATTTTGTCCCGTTTCAACAGAAGTAAATTAACATGGCTAGTTTTTGCCAGTAGATGTACCATTAGAGCTAGCCAAAAGTTGCTATTATTTTTGTCTCAATAACACTAGACCTGAGTCAAACGATGAAACCAGCGGCCAAACGATTGAAGACCGATGTTTTGACATTTTTTGACAGCGCAATGCAAGTTTTTATTAGTCAGTATAGCAATGTAACGTTATTGATCTATCAGTTTTCCTAGCTAATTCCCTACTTTTCACACGGACACAATATAAACAGCTCTACAGGCTTCACTGTCATGGTGCACAGTCAGTACACAACACTATGCTCATCATTTCTTAGCAGGATCAGGTGGTGACAGATGTCGCAGCATGGTCAGACAACCAGGGAAGACCAGTCTATGGAGCTGAGGTGAATTATGCAGTATATTATAACAACCAGTGAATGGATACAAAGTTCCATCTTGAGTTGATGGGTAGGCTACAGTCTGGTATCTGGGATTAATGTTCATTTCAATTATTGAACCATAGATTCTATTCCTGGATAACATAATGTACACCAAGGTAATTATTTATCATGCCTCATCTGAGCAGGATAAAATGGTGACAGGGGTCTCAGCAGGGTCAGGAAACCAGGGAAGACCAGTCTGTGACGGCACTGAGGTGAACTTTTACAGACGCAACGCTTTGTTCTCTCTGTGCAGCAAACACTGGAAAACCCAGAAGCTGTGTAACCTAGCATTTATAGCGGCTAAGAAATGCATTGCCATTAATTGGAAGGTTGGTTATCTTCCCAAAATGTCACAATGGATGGCAGAAATGTCAAGTTATGTATCACTAGATTTGATTTATCACAAGATGAAAGGTATACTGTGCAACTTTCATAAGGTCTGAATGCTTATATGGAATACTGTATGGCAAAAGGAGTCTGTATTGAAAACAAGCCCACGTCAGGAGAGATTCCGATTTAGGCAATCCCTAGCTGCTGGGCTGCTCAGTCCTCGCCCTGGGGGTCTGCCGTACTGTTGGTTGTCACGCTGGCCTTGGCTTAACACACCTGAAACCAATAATGAACGTTTCACTAAGATCCTAAAGCTGAGTGAGGTGTGTTGGATTGAGGCGCTGCAGGGCAGTGGACCCTTAGGAGCAGGATGAGGCAATCCAGCTATATTGTGTGCAAGTAAAAAGAGCTCTACAGTACTATTAGGTCTATGATATGAATCACAGTGCCCTTCATAATTATTGGGACAGTGAAGCATTTTTTATTCTATGAAGTTAAAGTTCAAATTGTAATTTGAGGGTAGAAATTATAGCACTTTTTGTACATAGTCCCCCATTTTAGGGGACCAAAAGTATTGGGAGAAATTCACTTGTATGTATATCAATGTGGTAAAAAGTTAAGTATTTGGTCCCACATTCATAGCACGTAATGACTACATCAAGCATGTGACTACAAATTTGTTGGATGCATTTGCTGTTTGCTTTGATTGTGTTTCAGATTATTTTGTGCCAAATAGAAATGAATGGTAAATAATGTATTGTGTCCTTTTGGAGTCACTTTTATTGTAAATAAGAATAGAATATGTTTCTAAACACTTCTACATTAATGAGGATGCCACCATGATTAGGAATAATCCTGAATGAATCGTGAATAATAATGAGTGAGAAAGTTACAGATAGACAAATATCATACCCCCAAGACATGCTAACATTTCACCATTACAATAACGGGGGGGTTAGTATTTATGGGGGGGTATTACATTTACATTTGAGTCATTTAGCAGACGCTCTTATCCAGAGCGACTTACAGTAGTGAATGCATACATTTCATACATTTTTTTCTCCGTACTGGTCCCCTGTGGGAATTGAACCCACAACCCTGGTGTTGCAAACACCATGCTCTACCAACTGAGCTACACAGGTATGATATTTGTGTGTCTATAACTTTCTCGCTCATTATTATTCACGATTCATTTAGGATTGATTATCCATAATCATGGTAGGATCTTAATGTAGAAGTGTTAAGAAACACATTCTATTCTATTTTATAATAAAAGTGACCCCAAAAAGACCCCAAAAGAGTCATATTAGATTGTGAAGAAATGCAGGAAATTAGCTTTAGATGCCCCAAAAATTAGCTGTATCAGAATCCTTCATCAGGCTATTCAAGCAATGATCTGGTGAGCCAGCCAACGAACACACATCTGCCTGTGTGTTCGTTCGTCACTAGCGTGCACAAACCGTCTCCAGTCTCCATCAGCCTCTGGCACTGGCGGGCTCCACTCTGCTCTGAGTAGATTTTTTGGGATGATAATGTGTGCATTACACAAGCTGGAAATCACAGTGTGTAATCCACCGGGAGAGGTCTAACGCGGAACCAAGGAAAGCCCAGCCGCAACCAAGAGAAAACCAACTGAAAACCCTGAGAGAAAAGTCTAGATCATAGATCAGTGCCGTCATAAGAGGGTGGGAGACACATGCACATTGGACTAACACATACAGCATATGGTTGGCTGCGACATGGAACTATAATTCCACGTGAGAACATCTTGTCCACCAGAGTCTTCTGACAGTCCACTGCGTGCCACGCCAGGCATTTAAAAGGCACACAATGCAGACAGACGTTCAAGTGCACAAACACATACTGTCTTCAAAGAAAAATCTGATCTGAATTACACTACTCTACTCATCTTCTCCCTCCCTCTCTCTATCCCGCTCTCTCTCTCTCCATGTTTAATCTGGACTTGATTGTGAATAGACTGCCAATCCAATATTCACAAAGGGTTTAGGTTACATCCAGGGTGACATGAATATATTGCAGTGTGAAAATATTTGTTCATTCATTATGCACACTGTACCATTCCTACTGGGCACAGATGTCAATTCAGCGTCTACTCCTTGCTGGTGCCAAGTGAGGATCCACACAGTACCTAACAAAGATATTCAGTAAAATGTGTAACTGAGAAGGTCAAGCAGCAGATTATCCTGTTTAGAAACAGGGGTGTGAGATGGTGGGGATACGGTCATTTCACTTCTACAAACTAAAGACCATTTATCAGACTGTGGTAAATGGCGTGTGTTCCAAATGTCCGTGCGTGGCTGATCGTTTGCACTGTTCTTTCCACTGCCAGGCTGGAACACAGTGACATTGATATTTCATCGCTCATCCCTAACATATTTTCAACACTGGGACCAGAGGGCGAGTTACGGGGGGTCAGGTGGGGTGTGGTGGTAGAGGGGGATGGACAGGGTTGTTTTTGAGAGCAGGGCAAACAGCCCAGCCAATAGGCTCGCAGCAGCCTCGAGTCTCGATCAATGAGGGGGGTGGGGAACGGAGACCGATAGACAAGGAGAAGGCGAGAGAGAGAGAGAGAGAGAGAAAGAGAGGGGGTGGAGGGAGAGAAGAGGGAGGGGCGGACTCTTCACCAACTGTGACAGGAGAGACAGGTTGGGAAGTCGCCGACTCAGGCAGGGGTCACTGCGTTCAGCTAGTAAATAAGTCATTTGCTCCAAACGCATTCCAAGGCTCCACCTCACCCTCCCGCCCTCTGGTCCAAAGTCTCTTTTCGGGTATTCCTGGAGTTTCTGAGGCCGCTCTCTCTCTCTCTGCTCTCCAACGGTGTGTCAACATTTCCTGACGGACTGCCAGTGGAGGCTGTGGTCTTATTCAGTGTAGCGTGTTCGCTGCACATAGAAGAGGACGGGAGGAAGGCCAAATTAGCGGCTGCCTTGTCCCTAACAAAAACATAATTCCACTCACCACAGTAAATGAGCCCTGTGCTGGTGGACAATTCCTTCAGAAACCCAACACTGGAAAAGAGGGTGTTTTTTTTTTTTTTCTTTGAGAAATGTTCCCATTCAGTCATGGCTAGAAATGTACTACCACACCAAAAATAATCCTTGCATCCAAACAAGCCAGTCAGTAGTATATGCAGATTAATACACCCTGCCTGAAGCAATGCAGAATCTGGCCGTGGCGCCATCTGCCTCGGCTTTTGCTAATCACCTCAACCAGATGGGTTAGTAGCAGATCTTTGAGGGAGGTTGTTTTCCTGCATAATAAATGTGAGCATCGCCGGCCCACTAACTGGAGTGGTTCAGAAATGAATATTGCTTTTTTCCCTCCTCTCTCTCTCTCTCTCTCTCTCTCTCTCTCTCTCGGTTTTAAAATGGAAAGGATTTCAAGAAGAGCGTTTGATTAAATTGCCTATAGAGCCATTTGAAGATTCATGACTGCTCAGACTACTACACACAGTGCTACTGAACACTTCTCTAATAGGACCAAGTAGTGCCTCTGAAGGGCAAAGAGTCATTGATTTAAAACTTTGATATTGAGATCAGTCCAGAGTCCATTTGGCAGCCAGAAGGGACTGCAGATCTAGGTTAATAACCAGCAGGCCTGTCCTCGAAAACACTCTTCAAGCAGCTTTGACAATTCATCGACAACAGGTGGGCATACTGAATGAACGGCACTTTAAAGGCAAAATGCGAATATCAGCACATCTGTTCTGAATGAAGTCTTCATAATTTAATTTGGGCTTTTGCCACGTTAGGGAAAATATGAGTGGTTATTCAAGGCTGCTGCACAACCCACTTTACTTGCCTGATGAATCTCCAAATTGAAGTCACTCCCAGTACCAGGTGAAAGCAACAGCAAAAATCGGTCTCACAGCCAGACTGCTGCTCTGAGCGTTCTAGGCAGAGGATGAGGACGTGTTCATTTCTCGTCTTCGAGCATAAATGTGATATACTGTAAACATAGGTCTAATTGTGATGAAGATTATAAATAATGAGACGCTGGAATATGGATGAGAGATGTTTGTTATTCTTAAACGCCTCACTACAGATATCACATCTGTACATTACGCAGACAGACAGGGTATAAATTGTTAATTCCTGAGCTTAGTAGCCCACTGCAATTCTGAGAAAGGAGGCTGAAGTAAACTATGTCTGAGCCAATGGCGAGAGGTTGAAGATGAGGAGAGTAGGACAGTAATATATAAGTAATAGTAATATATAATATATAGAGGCTATTCCAAGGAGATTTCTAAAGTGGTCGACCATGACAATTGTCTCACATAATGGTTTCCCATGGCAATCAGACTTTAAGATCTCGGCTGTAAACCTCTAGTCCAGAAATGAACTAGATGATCAATGGCCAACAACTTCCCACCTCCATATTATAGGACATTTTTACACAAGTATTTTGCTCATTTTAGTGTCCTGAAGTAAACAAACTTCCATTTGCTGGGAAAAAGGACTCTTCCTTTGTTGGCTGTTCGCCATTCCTCTCACAGTACTCCTGTTCCTATGAGTCGTGGCCGTATCCCAAGAGTTCCAAGAACATTTATCCCAAGAGTATCCTTTCAGTCCTCGGTCTCCAAAGCTCAGCAGGAATTTCGATGCATCAATAGAGGTCTTCAGCTTACGAGAACGCTTCCTTAAGATAACACAAGAGCTAAAAACATGAAACCCCAAAGGGAGGGAGACTTTATTTTTATTCATCTAACCATGTATTCGTTATTTTGATAAGACTTTTTGGCTAAGTAAAGAGTTCTATTGATGTGGATTTAGAAGCAAGCCGTTTTAATAAAAACAAGCAGCAAAAACAGCTCTAACTGTAACCAGCTCTCAAAGCTTGAGCATGACTGAGGTTCCATTCTCTCCAACTGTTCCAGCTCTTCTTAGCACCCGTCTGGTAGTCAATAATCCATTAACCTGCTACACATACTTCAATTATTTACAGTATAGAGTTCAGAGTGAACAAGGGCACTCCATACTTCAGTCTGTCTGAGCAGGGCCACAGGGTCCACAGGGGTCAGTGGGAAAGCTAAGTCCAGACCAACCACTGCCTGCCATGCCCTGCCCAGAGGCTGCTCTGTCAGTTAAGGAGCCAGCTCACAAACAAACACACTGCCACTGCTGGCAAAGTTGTTTAGGCCTTGTGACCATTCTCATATTGCGGACCAGCTAATGCTACAAAGTGCATTCTGGGGGAACATTTGGGCAGCACGCGCATTCTCTTGTAGACATTTGCTCAATTTCACTCTATTTTTTGAATCCATTAGCTAGACATTGATATCATGTGCCTTCTCATGCTGAAGCCACTAGCCTCTTTTTCTGCGTACCTATGTAATGTAAAATCAGCAGCATCTACAGACAGTTTATTAAGAAAAAATGTTTTTTAGTTGCTTGTTTTCCTCCCAAACAAACACCCATTTAAAGCGCATAATTACTGCCTCTATTTGCATAAACCTTTCATAAGGAGAGGTATAGGCAAGGGATTTAAAGAGTTTAAAGATATATACATGTATTTTTGTGAAAAAAAGCTATGGTTGCAGTCTATTTGTATACTACTTCCTTGTCCTGACTGAGGGTTTTGGATAACATTGCATTCAACAAATGTTTTCCTTTTCTATACATTTACAGTGCCTTCAGACACTATTGACTTTTTCCACATTTTGTTGTGTTACAGCCTGAATTTAAAATGGATAACATTTAGATTTGTTTGTCACTGGCCTACACACAATACCCCATAATGTCAAAGTGGAATTATGTTTTTCGAAATGTTTACAAATTAATAACATTTTTAAAGCTGAAATGTCTTGGGTCAATAAGTATTCAAAACCTTTGTTATGGCAAAGTTCAGGAATAAAGATTTGCTTAACAAGTCACATAATACCTTGCATGGATTCACTCTGTGTGCAATAATAGTGTTTAACATGATTTTATAATGACTACCTCATCTCTGTACCCCACACATACAATTATCTGTAAGGTCCCTCAGTCGAGCAGTGAATTCAACCACAAAGACCAGGGAGGCCTTCCAATGCTTAGCAAAGGTAGATGGGTAAAACATCTACAATAGCAGACATTGAATATCCCTTTGAGCATGGTGAAGTTATTATTACACTTTGGATCAATACACCCAGTCACTACAAAGATACAGGCGTCCTTCCTAACTCAGTTGCCAGAGAGGAAGGAAACCGCTCAGGGATTACACCATGAGGCCAATGGTGACTTTAAAACAGTTACAGAGTTTAATGGCTGGGATAGGAGAAAATTGAGAATGGATCAATAACATTGTAGTTACTCCACAATACTAACCTAATTGACAGAGGGAAAAGAAGGAAGCCTGTACAGAATACAAATATTCCAAAACATGCATCCTGTTTGCAACAAGGCATTAAAGTAATACTGCAAAAAAATGTGGCAAAGCAATTCACTTTTTATCCTGAATACAAAGTGTTAAGTTTGGGGAAAATCCAACACAAGACATTACTTAGTATTACTCTCCATATTTTCAAGCATAGCGGTGGCTGCAACATGTAATGGGTATGCTTGTAATCGTTAAGGACTGGCGAGTTTTTCAGGATAAAAAATAAATGTAACAGAGCTGAACACAATCCTGGTTCAGTCTACTTTCCACCAGACACTGGGTGGGGAATTCACCTTTCAGCAGGACAATAACCTACAACACAATGCCAAATCTACACTGGAGTTGCTTACCAAGAAGATAGTGAATGTACATTTAAGACCTGAAAATCGTTGTCTAGCAATGATCAACAACAAATTTGATAGAGGTTGAAGAATCCAGGTGTGGAAAGCTCTTAGAGATTTACCCAGAAAAACCCACAGCTGTAATCGCTGCCAAAGGTGATTCTAACATGTATTGATTCTAACATGTGGTTGAATAGTTATCTAATCACCATATATTAATGTTTTATTTTTCAAATTTGTTTTAACAAATGCAAAAAATGGCAATGCAATCCATTTTAATTCCACTTTGTAGCACAATTTTTTGTTGTTGAAAAAGTCAAGGGGTATGAATACTTTCTGAGGGCACTGTAGGCTACTACGTCACATTCCTCTGGGATTTGATCTGTTAACCTATAATGTCCATCAGTCTATGAACAATACACTACTATGCTTTTGATTATAACCATACACAGCTTTGGGGCACCGCAACATAACCTACCACTACAGTATAACGTCAAACCCCTATATAGCCTCTACATGTATGTACTCTCTGCATCACTGCAATGCTAAATGCCAGACTGACATGACAAATCCATTTCTGTCTGCAGGGCAGTGAACTCAAAACATGCTGGTGTCAGGGGAATCACTCCGACTGCAGGGAAGCACAACAACCCCATGGAAAAGGAATACAAGCTCCTGACAGTGGAACGAAAAGCAACACAATCTGATCATGCGGATTAATAGATCAAACTAGCAGATTAATAGGTCAACTGAAACTTGCCTCTTTGTGTGTTTTTGTCGTCTGTGGTGGTTAACCTAATACAATGTCCTGTCTTGTCCGACGAGTGACTGTGATCCTGGGACAAGCTGGCAGGGAGCTGGACGTTCCTCCCCTCCCCTCTGGCTCTGCCAGCAGTGTATTAAAATAAATCTGTGCACAGGTCCCACCCCAGCATGTTCGCCAGACATTACCTTATACAAGGCTGGCTCCAGTGCATTCCTCTGTCTCCCCTAGCCTGTGAGCAGCTTTTAGCCCCCCTGCTGCCCCCGTCCTCACCCATCCCTTCACCCTGGTGTGGTTCTGTCTCTGTGTGTACATGATCTCACATGACTCAACAAAACTCTGGGCCTGGAGAGGGCTGTCCAGAGCCTTTCCCAGGAGGACGAAGAATGCTCTGCCCTCGATTTGGCTCAAATTACCCGCTTGTCAAGCCTGATGAATTTGGCTAAAATGAAAGAAAGCGGAACCCATGACAGGCGGATGAATGAACACAGCGGTCCCCCCTGATAACTGGCCGCCCAGTTCCCCCCGCGCCACGCAGCGTCTCCGGGAGGACCCGCTCAGCTCGGAACAAAGATGTTCTAATGCTGGGCACAGCTCAGAGTGCTGAGAGCATTCCAACAACAAACATTCCCCTTTTCTCAACAGAGGAGAGTACTGAAAGAGAAAGTGTGGGGGGGGAGTAGCAGAATGAATACATGATGAGCCAAAGTGAGAGGGAATTCCTGTGCTTTCACTCACTCTCCCCATTTGCCCCTCCTGTAAACATTCCCACTCCAAATTTATAAAAGAGACATCACTCCAAAACAGAGCAGCAAACTCAGAGCCAGCCTCCAGAATCCAAACGAAACAAACATGAACACAGCAGATAGACAGGCCAGACTTTCCCTGGGCTCTGAGAGAGAACTGAAGTCCCCCCAATCCGGCCATCAATCGGAACAGTCTTAAGTGTGAGGAGTAGCGGTCCTGGCGCTGATCAAGAGACTTAAGTGCTGCTAATGCATGAGGAATGTCCTGACGTGGAGCTCCTTATAATTTCATAGCTGTTTACCGTATATGTTCAGCTCCTATGAGGTCTGCACGGGTGTTCCAGACTGCCATCTGGTTTCTATCTGGAAGTGCAGATGCAGTGACAACGCTGGTAGTGGCACAGGCTGTGAAATGAGTTCATTTTCAGCTTTGCAACAGGTCAGTCCCGGATGTCGGGTTCACCTCGCACAGCAAACACACACACACACACACAGTCACAAGATGGATTGTTGTGACGAGATTCTACCTCATCTCGCCTCACAGGCCAGGCTAACCAAGAACATCCTGAAATATCATCCTCACCTAACAAAATACCAAAATGGCAAGAGGCGATAAGTGGCACTGTAGGTGTTAAAAATAGGCCTCTCTGGGACGGATACAGACATTTTTTTTCTTCTGGCATTTACACTCTTGCGTGGTGACTCTTGCGTGGTGACTATGTAGCTTAGGGAGAATGTCACAGCACCGCTGATACAAATGGTGCACTCCAGACAAGATGTTGAACAACAACCACTGAAAACATAGTGTCCGTCTGTCTGAGAGGCTCGGCTTCCAACGAGAACAACAAAAACAAAAACCATTCTCACAAATGCCTTTGTCTCGCTGATAAAAAGTGTTCCACAATGTCTAAATGGGGCTAATGTTATCTGTGAGGCATAGACAACCCTGAAAAGACCTGGGATCTTGCCTTTTCAGATAGAGGTATTCTTTGTTGTTGTTTTTTATGTCAGTGCTGCTATACACGACATCTTACCATGTTAAGGATCATGAAAACATTACATCATGCCAGAAACATCCAAGTGAGAAATCAAACCTTGACAAGTGCAGTTTACTGCACATGAATCAATGCCTTCTGAAGGAAAGGGAAGACAAGAGGGAGAGAGAATCCCTGAAAGCCGTTTGTTTAGCAGAAGACTTGATTCAATAGATCAGACATCAGAATCACACTCCGGAGGTCTAGTTCCGAGCTTATTCTCCAACCCGTAAGTCATGAGTCATGTTATAGTACGAGCCATCTCTTCTGCGTAAAACAATGAAATATAAAAATTCTAATTTTGCTACACTCTTGGTTTTAAAGAGGGAACTGAGTGTTTCCATTCATTTTATCTCACAATATTGTAACTTTAAATGATCCTACTTTGTACTGCATACTGTGATATTTGGAATGAATACAACTTTATTTGAACTACTTTGTCCTTCTCAAATTGAAGTCGGTTATAAAATGCATTTGTTCTCATACAACTGATTGATTCAAAGATATTCCAGATGTATAAAGTGGCATCATATCTCCCTCTCAGTGCCATACCTACATGCAACATGCCTCAGAGTGACACAAACAATGGCCTCTTTCACTGCCTTTCCCCATGCTGGATGAGAAGAGGTGCACCATGGGAGCCAGACTGCTTGCTTGTAGTGCATGTGGATAATCGTGAGACATTCAAGGAATCCAAGCATTGGTGAATGTCCCTTTAACTCACAGGCATCTGCTCTTGAACTATATGGTTCAATTAGCCCCCCCAAAAGGTTGCTTTGGAAGGTAGGCATCATGGAATAAAAAAAATGAATCAGGACATTTGGGTTGAGACAGACCTTGCCACTGATCCTAAGGCACTAGCATGTACTCTGAGCAGGTCTTAGCCATGTTACATAGCTGCCTAGACGCCCTCCATGTGGTCCGGGGCTAAGCGATCTTATGGGTTGTACTCCTACTATAATTAACCATTAGCATTAGCTCTAAGCTACAAACCTTGTATATGAGACTAACAGCAGTGAGACACAATGATCCACTGTACACACTTTGCCCTTATTTTACAACACATACATTCAATGGGATCTTATATTGGAATTGAAATATTAAAAAAGAGTGAATTGGGAAAAGTATATGAATTAATTGTTGTTTCTGTTGATTGTTTCTACATAAATTTGGCTACGGCCAAAATTCTAGCACCTGCAGAGGAAGTCACAAAAGGAAGCTTTATTTCCGTAGCAATTTTTTTAAATAAATTGATTCGCTTAAATATATTTAGTCTGGCTGAAAATGTGTTGCAGTGAACTCTGTCAACTAACAGTTGACAACACAGTTCAACTTGGGGTATAATTCATAGAGACTACAATCATCTGACTCCAAGGCTTTCTTAAAGAGTTTTGTGGCTCAACGTATTTCCTCCCAGCTTTGCCGTAAACCAGGGCTCCGTGAATTAGGTTGAGATAGACCTGTCTATTTTCTTCTGTTTCTTCTGATATGGTCCATAAACTAAGCAACTGAGGACATATTTCTTGCTATGCAGTTCAAAAACATGGGGAAAAGTAAACCCAAAGAAATGTATTTCTAGCAAGTAACATGTTCCGATGAATATGACTTTATAAACATAATACTACATAACTGGTAAAAAATCTACAGATGTTATTGTCAAAGTAGCAATAAAAAGTAGCCTTTGTGACCACAAAAACACTTTGCTGTATAACATGAAAACAGCTTCCTTGACAACATAAATGTTACGTTGAGAACATCAGTTACTTACAGGTTTGTCGTCCATGGTGTTAGTAATCAGTAACAAGTCATTCACCAGCAGCAGTGACTCTATAACACCAGTCGTACTGCTATGTAAAGGTGTTATGCCAGTCATTTGATTGGCAGCTCAGGGGTCTGTAGTGTGGGCTTCATGTATCTCTCTCACACAAACACACACACACACACACACAACTCCTCGCAGTAGCACTTCCCATTGGCTTATGGCCCAGACCAATGACAAAGACTCACAACCAAATATGTGTGATGTCAATCTAACTATCCATCTTATCACAACTGAAATAAAACATTCCTAACACAAGCGCACATAAAGGTGACGAAGCACAGATGTGCCTACGTAGTTTATGTTACACCGCAATTGACCCTTCAAAGAAAAATCTGATCAAATCTCTACCATCATCACATTATAACAACAAAAGATCTGAACTGCCAACAGTTCTAACTTTGATGTCCACCAAAGAGGCGGCAAATCAAATTGAAGAAGCTTGTAAACCGCAATACTACTCTATAAACTTGAACATGGTTGACTGTGCATGATAATCAAACCACTGAACCAAGAAAGGTGCTTATAAGAGCTGCAAACGTATAGTAGTACGGCGTAGTTTACTGGGGCTCAGTCACTGGATTGATAGCAATCTATTGATGAATCACACATGAATCAATGACTTTACGAGGCTTCATAACTACTCATTACCCTGTTCAAACAGATGACGCAACGCCAATTATGAATACAGTAAGAAAACGCTAAACTAACCTAAAAGTGGATGCTAATTATGATTAGGACTAATTTGCTTCCTCCCCTCCAAATACAGTCTCTGAATGTAAGATGAAAGAGATGGGACACAACAGTAATCCATCTTAACGCCAGCTACTAAAGCCTTTCATGCAGGCGGCACTATCGATCCAGATTCTCTCTGTCGGTGATGGAAAAAAACACGGCAAGAGGAGCTATTGTCTCGAGAACGAGCGAGAGAAAAGAGCAAACGCTATTGACGTGGCCATAGATACAACTGAGAATTGATTATACTACACAATTATCAAGCTAATTCATCTAAAACTATCTCCCTTTGTGTTCAAAGTAGTGCTGAGCAATTAATGCTTTTTGAAGTCGGTTCGGTTTCGGTTCGAGAATTTTTGTAAATTATCACGGATTTTGATTTTGGGTTTGGATAATTATTTTAGACATTAAATGCAATATGTGGGTTGAATGCTGTGATTGCCTGTCTATCAAACCATAGAGAAGAAATACAATACTATGGTTTTTGAAACATCTCTCTAGATAAAACTCATGTTCTTCAGTTGTAGGTGTATTAGAAATGTGTAAATGCCTCAAAATGATATATTTGATTTTGTAAAGCATGATTGTACACTACCATTCAAAAGTTTGTAGTCGCTTAGAAATGTCCTTGTTTTTGAAAGAAAAGTACATGTTTTGTTGATTAAAATAACTTCAAATTGATCAGAAATGCAGTGTAGACATTGTTAATGTTGTAAATGACTATTGTATCTGGAAACGGCAGATTTTTTATGGAATGTCTACATAGGCATACAGAGGCACTCTAATGTACTTGTCCTTGTTGCTGATAATGGGCCTCTGTACGCCTGTGTAGATATTCCATTAAAAATCAGCCGTTTCCAGCTACAACAGCCATTTACAACTTTAACAACAACGTCTACACTGCATTTCTGATCAATTTGATGTTATTTTAATGGACAAAAAATTTGCTTTTCTTTCAACAACAAGGACATTTCTAAGTGACCCCAAACTCTTGAACAGTAGTGTATGTAGATAAATACATGAACATTTATTAATTGTGTGGACTAAAAGAGACTCAAAAGGGAACATCAAATTTGTAACAATGGGGGTGGTTTTCCAAGCAACATCCTTCAACATCCTATTTTATCTAAAACATACATACATCAAAGATCCACCACCAGATTTTACAGTAGGTATGGGGTTCTTTTATGCTCATGCATTCTTATTTCGACGTCAAACCCAACACTGTTGTGCGTGGCCAAAGAACTCTATTGTCATGTCATCTAACAAATGTAAACGCCTGGGACTTCATGTATAAATCTTGCGAACGCACAAAGCATGCCACAAAACATGCGTGTGCCAGTTTTTCCACATAGAAGTTAGTATTTATAAAAACTGAACTTGACGTGAGAATGTGCTTATCCTCCGGCAAACTTCAGACCATGCGTACGCACAGTTTGTACTGGTTGAAGTATTGCACTGCAAGAAGGCAAAAGTAGCTTCGTAGCCTTGTACAAACGGGGAATGTATGATGACACTCTTATTCATAAAAAAAAACAGGTAGCTAAATATAATAATTGCCGTTAGTGAGAAAAGCGAAAATAATTTTAAATAGGCATTTGGTATTTTTGGTATTTTATTAGGATCCCTATTAGCTGTTGCGAAAGCAGCAGCTACTCTTCCTGGGGTCCACACAAAACATGAAACATGACATAATACAGAACATTAATAGACAAGAACAGCTCAACGACAGAACTACATCAATTTGAAAAAAGCACACGTAGCCTACATATCAATAAACACACACAAACTATACTGAACAAATATATAAAAGCAACATGTAAAGTGCTGGTCTCATGTTTCATGAGCTGAAATAAAAGATCCCAGAAATGTTCCATATGCACAAAAATATTATTTCTCTCAAATGTTAGTGAGCATTTCTCCTTTTCCAAGATAATCCATCCTCCCGACAGGTGTGGCATGTCAAGAAGCTGATTAAACAGCAT
This sequence comes from Salmo trutta, assembly GCF_901001165.1. Lineage (NCBI taxonomy): Eukaryota > Metazoa > Chordata > Actinopteri > Salmoniformes > Salmonidae > Salmo > Salmo trutta. The sequence continues at coordinate 32,937,100 of NC_042957.1, read as the reverse complement.
GATCCTTACACAGGTGCACCTTGTGCTCGGGACAATAAAAGGCCACTCTAAAATGTGCAGTTTTGTCACATATCTCTACCATAAGCCACCTCCAACAGTGGGTGGGCCTGGCTCCCAAGTGGGTGGGCCCCTGCCCAGTGATGTGAAATCCATAGATTAGGGCCTAATGAAATTATTTCAAATGACTGATTTCCTAATATGAACTTTAATTATGTAAAATCTTTGAAATTGTTGCATGTTGCATTTATAGTTTTGTTCAGTATATTTCGGTCAAATAGGCATCTACAGTGAACTCCAAAAGTATTGGGACAGTGACACGTTTGTTGTTGTTTTGGCTCTGTAGTCCAGCACTTTGGATTTGAAATGATACAATATGAGGTTAAAGTGCAGACGCTCAGCTTTAAGTTGAGGGTATTTTCATTAATATCGGGTGAACCATTTAGAAATTACAGCGCTTTCTGTACATTTTCCCCCCATTTTAGGGGACTATGGGACTTTAATGTATATTAAAGAAGGTCAAAGTTAAGTATTTGGTCCCATATTCATAGCATGCAATTTACTCTACAAACTTGTTGGATGCATTCGCTGTTTATTTTGGTTGTGTTTCAGATTACTTTGTGCCTAATAAAAATGAATGGTAAATAATGCATTGTGTAATTTTGGAGTACTTTTATTGTAAATAAGAATAGAATATGTTTCTAAACACGTCTAGATTAATGTGGATGCTACCATGATTACAGATAATCATGAATGAATTGCGAATTTTATTTTATTTATATATTTATTTTTTCAAGTCAGTTAAGAACAAATTCTTATTTACAATGACAGCCTAGGAACAGTGGGTTAACTGCCTTGTTCAGGGTCAGAACGACAGATATTTACCTTGTCAGCTTGGGGATTTGATCTAGCAACCTTTCGGTTACTGGCCCAACACTCTAACCACCTGCCGCCCCTGCCGAATAATGAGTGAGACGCACAAATATAATACCACCCCCAAAAATGATAACCTCCCCTGTTATTGTAATGGTGAAAGGTTAGCATGTCTTGGGGGTATGATATTTGTGCGTCTGTAACTTTCTCAATGATCATTATTGAGAATTCTTGGTTCAGTCAATTCATATTTAAGCAATACGGTTCGAGGGGGTGTGGTATATTGGCCATATATCACAAACCCCCGAGGTGCCTTTTTGCTATTATGAACTGGTTACCAACGTAATTAGAGCAGTTCAAATAAATGTTTTGTTGTACCCGTGGTATACAGTCTGATATACCATGACTGTCAGCCAATCAGCATTCAGGGCTCGAACCACCCAGTTTATAATGCAGCTTATAGGATGGTAATACAGAGTGACAAGTAGCCACGTTAGGAATACTCTGTACAGGAAGAGCTACATTCCAAATGTCAAACTCCATTGTGGATTTTACTGAGCCATACTTGAATGTTTTCCATTCCACAAGTGTGCAAAACTAAATGGAAAATCCATCCCTTTTATCCGTGGTTTTAACTTTCACTCTCTCTTTTAAAACACGCACTATTTTAAATGGTAAATATTCATATTTAATAATACTATTATTAATACTATTATTAATGCTATTATTTTTCTTTATGGGAGAGTTGAATGTTCTGTTCCGAATGTGTTTTCTTCGCTACACTTTTGTTTTCTATTATCGAGAAAACACACCATATACAAGAAACAGGCACAACTAGCCACACCACCACACAAAGCTTCTCCACCAATGGCAGCCTATTGAGAGGCGGAGAGAGAGCTGCCACCGCAAGGCAAATCCTGTTGATCTGGTCGTGAGCCAACTGGTTTACAGTATTTCAACAGGAAGTGGGCACTACGCCCCTGCTCCTCCACGCCCACCTCCTCTCTTTCCGCCCTCCTCCCAACCACCTGTGCAAGTCTCACAGGATGAAGATCCCCAACACCCACCAGTCTCACAAACACTAGCTAGGTCTACAGCTGCACCATACCCAAAACCACACTACGTACGTGTTTGTGTACTTTTACACTCCACTGCTTCGATTTCAATGATTTCAATGAAAATATTGTTCTGTATTTTTGGAACTTGTATTTTAACCGTAAATAAAACACATTTCAATTTTTTTTTTAGAGTAACTAACAGTAACCGCATGATTCTAAATATGAAATGGTTATACTTGTATAACTGCAGGGGCAAATCAATGAAGTACCCTACACATGAAAACAAATAAGGAGAAGTTCCATGAAGCTGATTCATAGATAATCATTATTATGTCCTGACTTGTTTATCTTGACCCTGGAGAAAGGGACTCATTCGATTTTTTCCCCCCTCATTATTCATACAGCGTAAATCATCAGACACAGATGTTGGAGCTCTGTGTTAACATCCCCTCACACACACAGGGAATATTTTGTTTTTCGGGCGAGCCGTTCTGATATGCTAAGCAGTACTAATAAATACGTCTAGAAGGAATGGTGACCTTTGCCAAAGCCAAGGGTTACCTCAGAGTTCACGGTAATGGCTGACTTGCCCTGGGCCTGGGTCTGGCAGACAGACAACAACAGACTGCCATGGGATCATCCCAGCTCTCCCTCTATTCTCCCTCCCTCACTATAACAATGATCTCACTCCCCTTACCAGGACTCCACTGATTGTTTTAAATACCTTCCACTCTCGAATGCTTGAAAGACTGCTGCCTCTTTTTCCCCCCATCGACTAAGGAGAGAAACAGGAAAAGGGGGGGGAAACAAAATTACCTTGGCAGGAAACGTTGGGCCCTCTAGCCACCCTGGGACTCGGGTTCACTCAGGTATCAACCTATATTATTTGAAATGACCGACAACGACGACAAAACCCTTGTAATTTAATAAAGCTCAGTGAGAGAGAGAGAGAGAGAGAGAGAGAGAGAGAGCGCACATGGAAAAAATATCCAAATTTTTGCGGAAGAATTGTTGTTGGCGGGATTGTGAGGAATCCGATGATGACATGGGTTGCCAAGGTGAATGAAGTGAAGGAATACCTCAACACCTAATACCATATCTCTGGTGAAATGAAGATTACGGAAATATTGACAGTATGCCTGTGGACTGTTCATTTGAGATTTTGCAGGTCTGTTGCATCACTCAAATTACATTTTACAATATCATCTTTTTTAGATTTGCACTTTTAACATTATCTATAATCAGAGAGGCAACAAAGAGACCAAAGATAACCCTGAAGGAGCTGCAAAGCTCCACAGCAGAGATTGGAGTAACTGTCAATAGGACCACTTTAAGCCGTACACTCCACAAAGCTGGGCTTTACGGAAGAGTGGCCAGAAAAAAGCCATTGCTTAAAGAAAGAAATAAGCAAACACGTTTGGTGTTTGCCAAAAGGCACATGGAAGTCTCCCCAAACAAATGGAAGAAGATACTCTGGTTAGATGAGACTAAACTTGAGCTATTTGGCCATCAAGGAAAACGCTATGTCTGGCGCAAACCTAACACCTCTCATCACCCCGAGAACATCATCTCCACAGTGAAGCATGGTGGTGGCAGCATCATGCTGCGGGGATGTTTTTCATCGGCAGGGACTGGGAAACTGGTCAGAATTGAAGGAATGATGGATGGCGCTAAATACAGAGAAATTCTTGAGGGAAACCTGTTTCAATCTTCCAGAGATTTGAGACTTGGACTGAGGTTCACCTTCTAGCAGGACAATGCCTCTAAGCATACTGCTAAAGCAACACTCGAGTGGTTTAAGGGGAAACATTTAAATGTCTTGGAATGGCCTAGTCAAAGCCCAGACCTCAATCCAATTGAGAATCTGTGGTATGATTTATAGATTGCTGTACACCAACAGAACCCATCCAACTTGAAGGAGCTGGATCAGTTTTGCCTTGAAGAATGGGCAAAAATCCCAGTGGCTAGATGTGCCAAGCTTATAGAGACATACATCAAGAGACTCGCAGCTGTGAATAGTGATGCATGTTCAAGTTTTAAATTTTTTTTTGTCTTATTTCTTGTTTGTTTCACAATAACAAAATATTTTGCATCTTCAAAGTGGTAGGCATGTTGTGTAAATCAAATGATACAAATTCCCCCCAAAAAATCTATTTTAATTCCAGGTTGTAAGGCAACAAAATAGGAAAAATGCCAAGGGGGGTGAATACTTTCGCAAGCCACTGTATATTACGACAAAGCATGATGTTGACATGCAATAGTTGATGTGATTCATGTGTGCCTACTGTATGTCCTCCCTCACAGGTTTGTGTAGACCCTGTGTAGACCCTGTAGACCCTGTGTAGACCCTGTAGACCCTGTGCAGAGATACAGCTCAACTCTACTTAAAGCCCACACATTAGCTTTCTGACACACCCTCGTCGACGAGCTGTACATTTCTCTGCACAACAATACGTCCTGTAATGCTGAACACCAGCAGAACAAAAGAAATTGTCACAGGGATAACAGCAAGGATATGACCTCAGGCTAAATAGGAAGACAACAGAACAGCATTCTTTTGTCTGACACGGTGTCAGGCTGTGGCCCAACACGATAAGTTAGCGTCAGACAGAGATAGAGGGTAACCTTTACAAATAGAGTAGCCCTCGCAGACTCAGGCTTTCAAACTACTTAAGAGGAAAGCATTAGCAGTGTAAAACAAGTAGTGAATAAGGACGCATTGAGTAAGTTAGAGGCGGGCAGACGAGTGATTAATAAAACGTCTAGATACCGTAAAATCGGACTGTTTGAGCCCCTCTGCTCCACTAGGAGCTGAAAGGAATAGGTCAAGGAAGGCAGTGTGAGTTGGTTGGTTTAGCAATGGGAGGTTGACTGGCGGGATGTGTGAGTGGTCGGTCATTGGTCAGAGGGGCTCCGGTTGTTCGCCTCCACATTTGACTCAGCAGCTGCAGATGGAAAATGCTGACAGGCGGGAGGCGATGGCTCTAAATTTAACTAGGAGGAGATGACTTATATGATCTATTGAGTTCCCCATACACAACACAGACACCCTGCAGACAAAATCCAAAATTCTGCCTCAAATTCACAGCAAAACAGCCCTAATTTGATAAGGTGTGTAACATGCATGTCATCACCACTATGAGAGGAGGGCCCTCAAGGGAGTAGACAACACCTGGAACAGAACTGGGTGTTTTGCTTTGCTCTAAATATAGAACAGGCGTCTTAGGAACACTAATAAAGGTTTAGGAAACGAAACAAAATGCAGACAGGGATTTGTCATCTAAATTATACAACTACTCCCATGGCACACTGGTGCATTTGCTCTTTGGCCCTTCCTTAGCTGGATGTGGTTCTGGTAAAGAACCAATGCCTGCCTGGTGCATGTTGGACTGTAACTGTGCTGCTGACACAGTCAGACAAATAGGCCCAGCTGAGGCTCTTGATGTGGTTCCTATGCCGCCATTTTCCGATTCAACTACAGAAAAAAAATGACTTGCATCACGTACGTCACTCAAGTCCTCTGACGCTTAAGAGGAGAGGACCACACACAGTGGCAGGGCTGGTGAAAACATGCACAGCCTACATTTAAATGCTCCAGTTTAAAACATGTAGCCATGCACTCTCACGTGATACCATAAGAAGATATACAAATGTGTAAATGTACAGGAAAAACAATGGTGTGAAAACCTCATTAAAACGGACATTGACAGTGACACTAGGCTATGAATGCCATTGCTAAACATCTACAAGTGGAACTGAAAAAGGGGTTTCATTTCAATGGAACTGGACAGGAAATGCAGGTGTTGGTATTGACTTCCCATTTAAGAAGCACACTAGTATCCCATCACCAATACAACAACAGTTGTACTGTCAAGCAGGAGCTGAAAGGGACTCCTTTGGCATGATACTCACGCCTTTGCCCTGATAAGAGCTGATTATTGAGACTCTTCAGTGACACTTGAGGCTGAGAGCACTGCAAGCCCACTCCTTGGCATAGTCTTGTCTCTCTCACCAGAGAGTGCGAGAGCACTCCTATGCTGGCGCCCTTTCTGTGAGGGGCTCACCGTGTCCAAATGGCAGCTGTGCCGGCTTTACCACAACCGCTCATCATACTCCCCCAGCCCTCTCTACGCTTCACAAAGGAAACCAGAGGATCCAGCAATGTGAGGAGGACACTTCCAAGCACACAGCACCTCCAAGCACACAGCCATGCCGAGCGCCCATTAGGGGAAGTGATCAAACATGGTGGCATCTTCCAATGAACTTCTGAACAAAGACATCACTGCAAAGTGATCTGAATGGCCTCATTACTACTTCTCCTTGAATGATTCACTTCATTGGATGTCTATTATTTTACGTGACTAGTGGTTCCATCATCGACCCTAGTCTCTGTTGTTTTCACTTAAGCCAAATTCAGACCAAATGTGAGCGAGTTAGTTTGCTGAGATCCGTTTTGCACAATGAAAAAGTAATGGATGATCCCTGGATGGGTTCCTAATGAGCATTATGTTAACTGTCTGCGTGAGCCATCCGGCTCAAGGCCTGAGGCCACATGGTGGGGCTCTGAGGTGATCTAGTCTGTCACTCTCATCCTGGTGGAAAATACAGCAGATTATCACAGACAGTCTGATGACACAGTCACCGGGGTGATTTAGGGGTCTTGATAATCTCTCGCAGGCAGTATAAAAACGCCACGCAAAACAGAGCAATCAGTATCGCGCCCGTAGCGTTTTTGCGTGTGATACGTTTTTGCCACTCTGTCTGTGATATGTTTTATTGTCACATACACCGGATCGGTGCAGTGAACTGGAAGGGAACACAGTGAGGGGCAGGCAACACAGGGCTGTTTCATGGAGGGCTTTTGCAACCGCAGACGGAGCTGGGTCTGGCGCGATAATGAAGTCTGATTTCACATGGTGCGTGATAATGTCAGTAAGCATCACTGCCCCGGACAGTGGGAGAGGAGGAACAAAACACCCAGGAAAGAGAGAGAGAGAGAGAGAGAGAGAGAGAGAGAGAGAGAGAGAGAGAGAAATAAAAGCCCTTGGTCTGAGTTGCATGGTCTTAGAGTTCTCCCAGCAGTGCTGTCCCATCTATAGCTCCCACTGGCTGGGGCCCAGTCAAACATGCCTTTGTGCTGACGTAGGTGAACTATGGGAACACGTTTTTTTTTCGTACTCAAGACTGTGATTAGAGATGTTGGTTTTTTGCTGGTAGGGGTTACTCAAAATGCCTGGAGGGATGAAAACAACCCCTTAACGTGACAATCCGCAGTTGAAACAATTAAAAAAGGGAATCCCCGCCTCTGTTTTGGTAAAAAGCTGAAGGATGGGCCTGGAGAAAATGTAACCACTATCACATTCATAGTCAGAGCTATGGATGCAAGGACTGACCATCCAAGATATCAAAATTATAGTTTTATTCTATGTTTGAAATTATTAGAAGCATGTTTTGAGGCTATTACAGTGTTTGTTTACATTGACAATGTTTACAAACATTTGAGTTAAACAAGCTTATATTTTGGGCTCTGATGGGGTGTGACAGTTGAACTAAACTCATGAGACATCTATAATTCTTCAAGAATCAATGGGTATATAGCATTTATAATTTATATGTCAAAAAAATGTATATAGCAGCTGCAGACTACCTTGCTCAAGACAGATACATCTCATTGCCTTTTGATTGTTACCTCGTAAAAAACACCTATTTATTTTCCTACAGACAGTTCCATTCATTCATGTGCATAATCTACCGAATATCCACAGTGGCAAGAAAAAGTATGTGAAGCCTTTGGAATTACCTGGATTTCTGCATAAATTGGCCATCAAATTTGATCACAACAATAGACAAACATAGTGTGCTTAAACTAATAACACACAAATGATTGTATTTTTCTTGTCTATATTGAATACATAATTTAAACATTCACAGTGTAGGTTGGAAAACGTATGTGAACCCCTAGGCTAATGACTTCTCCAAAAGCTCATTGGAGTCTGGAGTCAGCTAACCTGGAGTCCAACATATGAGACGAGATTGGAGATGTTGGTTAGAGCTGCCCTGCCCTATAAAAAACATTCACAAAATTTGAGTTTGCCTGATGTGAACCATGCCTCAAACAAAAGAGATCTCAGAAGACTTGCATAAAGCTGGAAAGGGTTACAAAAGTATCTCTAAAAGCCTTGATGTTCATCAGTCCACGGTAAGACAAATTGTCTATAAATGGAGAAAGTTCAGCACTGTTGCTACTCTCCCTAGGAGTGGCCGTCCTGCAAAAATGACTGCAAGTGTAGAGCGCAGAATGCTCAATGACGTTAAGAAGAATCAGCTAAAGTGTCAGCTAACGACTTACAGAAATCTCTGGAACATGCTAACATCTCTGTTGACGAGTCTGCGATACGTAAAACACTAAACAAGAATGGTCTTCATGGGAGGACACCACGGAAGAAGCCACTGCTGTTAAAAAAACAAAACATTGCTGCACGTCTGAAGTTTGTAAAAGAGCACCTGGATGTTCCACAGAGCTACTGGCAAAATATTCTGTGGACAGATGAAACTACAGTTGAGTTGTTTGGAAGAAACACACAACACTAGGTGTGGAGAAAAAAAGGCACAGCACATCAACGTCAAAACCTCATCCCAACTGTAAAGTATGGTAGATGGCAGCGTCATAGTTTGGGGCTGCTTTGCTGCCTCAGGGCCTGGACAGCTTGCTATCATCGACAGAAAAATTAATTCCCAAGTTTATCAAGACATTTTGAAGGAGAATGCAAGGCTATCTGTCTGCGAATTAAAGCTCAACAGAAGTTGGGTGATGCAACAGGACAACGACCCAAAACACAGAAGTAAATCAACAACAAAATGGCTTCAACAGATGAAAATACTCCTTCTGGATTGGCCCAGTCAGAGTCCTGACTTCAACCCGATTGAGATGCTGTGGCATGACCTCAAGAGAGCGGTTCACACCAGACATCCCAAGAATATTGCTGAACTGAAACAGTTTTGTAAAGTGGAAAATATTCCACCTGACCGTTGTGCAGATCTGATCCACAACTACAGAAAACGTTTGGTTGAGGTTATTGCTGTCAATGGAGGGTCAACCAGTTATTAAATCCAAAAGTTCACATACTTTTCCCACCCTGCACTGTGAATGTTTACACAGTGTGTTCAATAAAGACATGAAAACCTATAATTGTTTGTGTGTTATTAGTTTAAGCAGACTGTGTTTGTCTATTGTTGTGACTTGGATGAAGATAAGATCACATTTTATGACCAATTTATGCAGAAGTCCAAGTAATTCCAAAGGGTTCACATACTTTTTCTTGGCACTGCGGGTGCATAAATACATTGAAACAGATTTTTCTTGATTATTCAACCAAATTCATGATAAGTAGTGCTATTCTAGGTCTTAATCACCTGACAAATCACAGCGCAAAAGAAAATGGGAAAGTGTGATTTCATGAATCATTAACTTTGGAGTGCTCTTAGCCTACTCCAAGGACAACAGCGTGTTTTTTTTGTGTGGTTGTTTTAAATACATGCAAGGTACAGGGCATTGCTAACATGGCAACATAAGACACCATTATTGATGGAACATAATAGGGTTGATTACCACAAGGCAAAGGAAACACAAAGAGGAGTTAGTATGTAGGCCTGGTACTTCTGCATTTAAGGACGTAGAATGAGAATGGAAAGTCTGCATGGGAGGGACAAACAGTGTCAGGTGGAGAGATCTTGTTCAAGTGTGGGATTTCAGCGGTGGTTAGGCGCTGGGAGGGAACCCTCTGGGACTCATTATGTGTGAATCCCCAAACAATCTGTTTACGTCACAAATGGCACCCTATTTCCTACATAGTGCACAACAGTTGACCAGATCAAAGGTAAGTCAAATGTAGTGCACTGTGTATGGAAAAGGGTGCCATTTGAGACGGGGACAGTCAAATTGAGACAACTTCCCTATAGTCAATCAATGCATGAGAGGGACATTGACCAGTTTTCATGTCTGTCATTATGTGATGAACGGTGAGTTGTGAGGGGAAACTTGGATTTTATGATAATATTGGAATATAAGGTACATGCTTTTTTCTTCTTTGTCTTCTAGGTAATAGAAGTAACTGACTCTCATAATTACTTTGACTGTAAAACGCTGTTGAAAACAGTTACAATAATGCAACTAAAAAAAATAAACGTATAAAGGAAAGAACTGTTCCAACCAAAACAAATTCATCAAAGCACAAAAACAAAATAGGCTATATCATTTCTGATGTAGGTTGTTGGTGTGATATTGCATCATATACTGTATCCAGCCAAGGTTCACTGTCAATGCCTCAAATGATAGATTCAGATTCACTGGGAAAGTGAAGCATACACTGACACTAATAGGGGAAGCATGCGCATGTACAGAAGATAAAGACAGCAGAACAATGGAATCATATCTGCAGCACATGATTACACAAGTGCTACATAGTGTACTTTGCAATCTTGATTGATACAATGCCCTTCCATTACACCAATGGGATAGAGGCATAGTTTAAAAGTGTATATTTTCTACTGTTGGTGTTTCTTGGTTCAAGAACAGAGGAAATGTAATCCAATTAGATAGGCTATACCTAGGCCTATGAGTTATAATGGTGTTATAGCCTTCTCAAGCGTTGAGGCTCAATTTTATGGGAAATTAGTTTTCAAAATTACATACATCAGTCCAAATCATGAACGATCACTGAAAACATATTTTCAACGCGCACATTCATGGCACAATCAGCCACTGTTATTCCGTGGCATGAGCAGTTCGGTTCAAATGCACTAGTAGACAAAGGAATGTCTTGATCCTCTGGGTGCATGTCACACTGCTATAGGCTACAAACTGCGGTAACACTGCATTAAAATGTCAACATCATTCATTTGAAACGCAACGCTTATTTTTTCCAGACATATTCTCATATGACAACGCATGGCCGATGTAAGAGATTATAAATTCTTTGTTTTGTAAGGCTATTTGTGTCAGTCTTTGGAAATAGCCGACGCATCGCAATCCCAGATAGCCTAAATGTGCGGCGCGGAGAGAACACACACACATGACACATTCTTATTACAGCACAGCGCAGCAAACGTGGTCGCCTTTGCACAGCATGCGAGAGAGATGTGTAAACTATAGTAGCCTAATGCACGGATCAAGAGCCGCTTTCCGTCGGTGATTTCAAATGAGGACAAAGCCGCTAAGTCACTGCACCAATTATCCCATCGTCAATTAAAACGTCAATAAAAACATTGAATAGAAATAATGAAATTATGGGAAATAGGTTAAATATGTATAACGGCAATAATGCCCTCCACGTTGTTGCCAATGCAAAGTGAGCGATGACAAAGCACGAGGACCGTCCGTGCGTAAAGGCGAAGCTTTTGTGGCAGGTAGGCTATACAGTATATCGTTTCTCAAGCCACATTGCTGTAGGAAATGCTGGGCTGCTATGAGACTAGGCTGAAGATATGAGCTATTGTAAACACATGTAACCTCAATTAAACTTGAGTTAGGACTATAATGCAAATATGGAGAGGGGGATCAAATCCCCCCAGTTTCATTGAAATATATGCTCTGGCTCTTTAAATGGCACCCTCCGGCTATTGAGCCGATTGCATTGGCTGCTGAACCAAATAAAGCTCGCAGTCCTTACACAGCAAATATTTCGCTGATTTTCTGTGGATTAATGGGGTGATTGTAGTATAATGGATACTAGTTTTACATGAGTGCAGTTTGGCCAACTGTTGCCAAATTGCTTTTGTTACTCAAAAGCAACAAGTTGCACTGTAAAATGTGTGCTAGTAAAGTATTTTTTAACATCCGATTCGTCGCAGGAACACATTCGGTAGCTTTAAAGAATATAATATAATTACTAAATAACATAATACTAGCCTAACAATAATTATACTAATCATAATCATTATTATCGTCAATATAATTTGTCAGTTAAAGTAGCCTAATCGTTAATGCGTAAACTATACTCGTTTTAAGTTTAATTGCATTGCACATTTGAATCACTCCCGAGTTCATTTCTGCAGTGAATGAGGGCGGGAATTCGGACTGGGGGTATTTGCCTTTGCCATGGCCCATTAAACGGTTAAGGCCTTTGCAAGTGACAGCTTCTTTTCTCTTAGCGAAAACAAGAGTCATGCCTAACCCAGACACTCACTCCGACGTGCCTCCTCCTCCTCCAGGATAGCAATGCATTCACTGCTCTCAAATCGGAGGGAGCTCAAATCGGACTGACTCAGATCTTAACAGGATGTGGTAGCCTTATGTTTCACTCTTAAAACGAGTGTTCACAATCAAAACTAGCCTAATAGCTACAACCAGGCAAAAATGATCAGAGGCATGCCGCCAAGTGTTGGAGATTTATGCATGTATTCTTTTGGAGCGGTTTTCATATCTTCGAACTCCAAACATTAACAGTCCCCTCACCGTATAAGTTTGGAACTCCATTCGCCGTTATAAACATACTATAGTCTATTCGAGCACTTGCACAATAATTAAATAATTAAGACAATTCGATAACACATTTCAGTTAAATGGTTGAAATATGCATGCAGCTCACCTTTTAACTTTCGCCTGTTTTCTTGTAATCCAGCCTTTTTGTCCGTTTACCAAAGATTTTTTTTATCACATGGTGACTTCCTTGCAGTTTCCTAAAGCCCCCGACTGCAGGGAGAATACCTTTACTTTACACTATTCGTTTCTTTCTTTCTATTTTGTATTAAGTTTTGTGGTTATAAAAAGTGTTGTTCTTCTTCTTCAGCAAATGTCAGTGTGTGTGATGATCCTGTGCAGCGTGCTGCTCCGTCTCCGCTGTTTATTACACTCGAATGGAACGCCTACTCTGAATGGCTACATTGTTGACATTGGGCCACTGACGTCATTCTAGCCCTCATTCACAACATTACGCGGTGCAGATTGCGTTGGTGCCCCGGGCAGTAGGCACATACTCAAAAAAAATGTCCGCAGTTGAGGTTTGTGAATTCCTATTTCGAGTACGCGCAGCGCGCGACCCTAATCTGTACAAGCAGCTTCTGTCAATGTGAGCAGTTGTATTTGATTTTTTATTTAACCTTTATTTAACTAGACAAGTCAGTTGAGAACAAATTCTTATTTACAATGACGGCCTACACCGGCCAAACCCTCCCCTGACGCGGGGCGGCGTGGGGCGGCAGGTAGCCTAGTGGTTATAGCGTTGGACTTGTAACCGAAAGGTTGCAAGATCGAATCCCCGAACTGACAGTTAACCCAAGGCAGTTAACCCAGTATTCCTAGGCCGTCATTGAAAATACGAATGTGTTCTCAACTGACTCGCTTAGGTAAATAAAAGTTAAATAAAAATGTTTAATAATTGTGAGCTGCCCTATGGGACTTCCTGGCCAGTTGTGATATTGCCATGACTAATACAATATACAGGGCAATTAAGGAACATGCACAAAAGCTGCAAGGATGGGCATAGTTACAGTTCTAAATATATATTCCTTTACAAAGGAGGATATTTAAACCAGATATAAGACACTAGCCTTTTGAATTGAATAATATACTTATAATTACTTTATTACCAATGAGAATTTCCAAATCAAGGAACAAAGAATAGCCTTGCCTACAGTTCATTCTAGAACAGCAACTTTCTTTTACTAGAGAGAACATACATTCTTACAAGAGTTTACGTAGATCTTGGACGAGTAAACCCATGTTGTTGTTCAGGACCAAAGTGTAGGCACGGAGGGAAGCTGGCGGTAGAACATGAGGCATGTTACTCAGGCACGTTTTGTTCTGGATCAGCCCACATACTGTTTGTACAAGAGAGCTTTGGCTGGAAATGTTTTCATTTATAATGTAAGATTCTTCCTCGGGGGAGTTTGCATGTAATTATGCATGATCATGATGCTACAGACAGACAGCTTTTAGTTTTCATCCCAATATATTCAGTTCACTCACTCGACATTTTACAGTGGCACTCGATAAGTGCTGTAACACCCCATGTTGCTGCAAGTGTCTCACTGGTGGTAGGGACATCAAAATACCAACGGGCATTTGTTTATGCAACAGCAGAGCAATATGGGAACAACATATTATTATGAGTGACATAAGACTTACATTTGAAACGGAAGAAAACACATTAAACATGTTATTTGAGATGTATTGCACTGGGACTTGAAACCTGAAATGGTGGAACTAGTGTAGGTCTATACGGTTCCCCAGTTCTATTCCACAGCTCAACAAACTAATATTACAATTCATCTAGAAGCCTGCCTGAGCATCTGTGTGCTCCTCAAAAAGATGATTCCTGCAAACAATAAATGCATGATGATTTTTCATAGATGCCTGTGGGATATTTCTCAATACTTTCAGCTGCACAGCATCACAAACAATAAAACACATTCCCTGCGAGGGATATCTCTGGAAATGACAAAGGATCGCATAGTTATTGGATAGTTCAGCACACTCCCACGGATAGGGACAATTGATTCCAAGTAGACAGGCTCATAGCAGCCTCTTGCCAGGCTTGCAATGGTATGTTAGACAGCAGACTAGATTAGACTATGTACTGCTCTTCATGTAAACTATGGTAGACTCAGGGGGTGTGTAACAATGGTTAATGTACGAACAGCGTTAATGTAATAACTTTTCTATTTGTAATACCTTATAGATTTGTTATGGAACGAAAAGGTTAAGATAACTTGCCTGTTGACATAATAAAATGGTGAACTTTAACGTAATAACGTTTCCTGCTAAATGTAATACGTCAGTACATTAACAGGTGGTTATTACAATAATCGGCGAGTAGCAACTTTTTTGATGAATAATTGAATAACTTCAATCAAGTAATAACATACCAAATAAATGTTTTTATGTAGCCTTATACTTTCCTCAATTTGATGCACATATCACCACCCACTGCCAATTGCAACACAAACAAACTCATGCACATTATACAGGAATATTCATACACACTGTAGAGGCAATCACAAGCACACATTGAAATGTACACACACACACACACACACACACACACACACACACACACACACACACACACACACACACACACACACACACACACACACACACACACACACACACACACACACACGGGGTAACGCTTTACTTGATTATAGATTGCCATTCATGAAACCTTTACAAATCCATTCCTGACATAAATTTTTCGAATAAAAGTTTCAATAGAACACATCTTTAATTTATTTTTATTTTACCTTTATTTAACTAGGCAAGTCAGTTAAGAAAAAAATCTTATTTTCAGTGACGGCTTAGGAACAGTGGGTTAACTGCCTTGTTCAGGGGTAGAACGACAGATTTTTACCTTGACAGCTCGGGGATTTGATTTTGCAACCTCTCGGTTACTAGTCCAACGCTCTAACCTCTAGGCTACCTGCCGCCCCAGGTTCAATTTAGGCTGGGATTCAGTCCGATCGGCCCTTTTCGGCTATCCACCATTTAAAGGCAATTCGACTCTTGTCGCGAAGATCGCATTCAGTAAACGCTGCAGATGTCTGCTCAAACCTTTAATGTCAACCGTGCTACAACTCAGCTCTTCCAAGACTCGAATTGAATCCTGGCCATTGTTCATCTGGAACATGCCTTTTTGCTATCACAGTACCTACGGCCTGACACCATACACACAACAGGATGTATATCAGGATGAGTACCTTGCTTGAGACTTTGTGGTAGACCGGGTTAGAGAGGCCTTGTGGTAGACCGGGCTAGAGAGACCTTGTGGTAGACCGGGTTAGAATCTAGTCTGTGCCCGGATGTGTAACAGAGGTGGTTTGGTACAGATATAAGATCTTAATTTGATCACCTTGTTTTTGACTTGATTTTTCTACAAAAAGTTATATTAATTAGAATTCACACAATAATTCACATTTCCTGTTGCTGCAGGATTATTTTCCTGCTGTGAGAAACTGGTTTAATTAAGATCCTACATCTGTAGTTTGGTGAACCACAATTGCATGTTGAGTAACCTCGTGTGAGACCTGAAGACTTGTGTTAGCTCCCCCAAGATACAAAAATATTACACTTCAGAGCCGTTTTGTGGTTGTGTCTTGCTCAAGGGCACAATGACAGGATATGGCATCTAGGATTAGACACCAGAAACCCTCCATTTGCCGGTTCACAAAGACTAGATTTTTCCAATCGGACCTGGGATTCAAACCAGAAAACCTCTGGTTGTTTGCCCCCCTCTAACCTCTAGGCAACATGCCTATAGTTCGGCAAGGTAACAAGTGACCCAAGTTTGAACTTAGTCAATGACACCAGCAACTGTCTGGCTCACACCTGCCAGATTTAGCCTGTCAGCCCAAAACGGCAACCTTACAGTTACTACTAAATTAATCTCTTTAGGTATCAAAAAAGGTTTCTAAACACACAACAAGAATAGTTTACAGAACCACCTTCGTTACACCCCACCACCCATTTCAACTCCTCACAGATACCTATCCAGGTCACAGCACCAATGGGACAGACTGGTGTCTAACCTACACCATATATACAAAAGTATGTGGACAACCCTTCAAATTCGTGGATTTGGCTAATTCAGCAACACCCGTTGCTGACAGGTGTATAAAATCGAGCACATAGCCATGCAATCTCCATAGACAAACATTGGCGGTAGAATGGCCTTACTGAAGAGCTCAGTGACCTTCAACGTGGCACTGTCATAGGATGGCACCTTTCCAACAAGTCAGTTCATAAAATTTTTGCCCTTCTAGGGCTGCCCCGGTCAACTGTAAGTGCTGTTATTGTGAAGTGAAAATGTCTAGTAGCAACAACGACTCAGACGCGAAGTGGTAGGCAACACAAGCTCACAGAACGGGACTGCTCAGTGATGAAGTGCGCAGCACGTAAAAATCGTCTGTCCTCGGTTGCAACACTCACTACCAAGTTCAAAACTGCCTCTTGAAGCAACGTCAGCACAATAACTGTTAGTCGGGAGCTTCATGAAATGGCTTTCCATGGCCGAGCAGCTGCACAAAAGCCTAAGATCACCATGCGCAAAAACAAACGTTAGCTGCCAAGTGTCGACTGGAGTGGTGTAAAGCTTGCCACCATTGGACTCTGGAGAATTGAATCACATTTCACCATCTGGCAGTCCGACGGGCGAATCTGGGTTTGGCGGATGCCAGGAGAACACTACCTGCCAGAATGCATAGTGCCAACTGTAAAGTTTGGTGGAGGAGGAATAATGGTCCGGGGCTGTTTTTCATGGTCAGGCTAGCCCCCTTAGTTCCAGTGAAGGGAAATCTTAACGCTACAGCATACAATGACATTCAAGATGATTCTGTGCTTCCAACTTTGTGGCAACAGTTTGGAGAAGCCCTTTCCTGTTTCAGCATTACAATGCCCCCATGCACAAGGTGAGGTCCATACAGAAATGGTTTGTCCAGTGTGGAAGAACTTGACTGGCCTGCACAGTGCCCTGACCTCAACCGCATCGAACACCTTTGGGATGAATTGGAACGCTGACTGGGAGCCAGGCCTAATCACCCAATATCAGTGCCCGATCTCACTAATGCTCTTGTGGCTGAATAGAAGCAAGTCCCCTCAGCAATGTTTCAACATCTAATGGAAAGCCTTCCCAGAAGAGTGGAGGCTGTTATAGCAGCAAAGGGGGGGACCAACTCCATATTAATCGAATGAGATGTTCGACAAGCAGGTCGTCCACATACTTTTGGTCATGTAGTGTAGGTCTCCTGCAGGCCACAAGACTGTGTTACCCTGCTAAGCTTAAGCTTGGGCATTAGATCAGGGAGCTTACACAAATCTTTAGGTCTCAGATAAGTTTAATTACACCTAAATCACTTTTCAGGTGCAATCGCCTACTGCCTTGGTGGCCATGAGTAAGGCACTTTGCCCCTAAACTGTTACAATGGCAAGGCTGACCGTGTTCTGCGCCAAGCCTGTTCTGTATTTGGTGTGTCATAGGGTTGGGTACAGTCCATAGCCGCGGGAAGTTGTTCTGAGTAAAAAAAAAAAAAACAACAACAAAAATATATCACCTTTATAATAAAGTATTGCAACTATGCAGACTAACAACAAAATACTATTCCCAATGTGATTAGTAGGACAAGACTTGGTAAAAGTATTACTGCAGCCTAAGTTAATTTCATATCATGGCTTTTTGCAAAAAAGCCTGTTGTGAACAGCACGCATATTTCTTGGTACTGCATAATTACAATGGGTGTGTATGAGAGACGGTTTCAGGACCATGGACATCTATGCAAGCCATCGTGTAAAAAAGTGCTCACCTCGATCGATCGAGCACAGGCTGTGCTGTGCGGTGGGCTATAAGCCTATACCTACGTGTTTGGCCGGAGCAGTCCTACGAGTTGAGGGCGAAAGAGTGCCATGTCCCTTATTTGATATTGTTCCCATTCCCTTTTCGCCAAGTTGAGAATAGTAAACTAGTAGAAAAAGTGAAAGACTAATTGTGAGCACTACTCCAGATCACTTGATATCCACCACAAGGTGGAGAGAAGAAAAGCGGCAGAGAGAGAGACGGGGAGAGGGCCATAGGAGGGAGAGAGAGAGAGAGACCCGACTCAACTCAAACTAAACTGTGTATCAAACAGCAGAGCATGTGTCCGACTCCTAACCATCACAACTGAATAGATAAGCGCGTAAATCATGAGCGCACCGCTTACAAAACAGAGCTGAGAACTCTCCATGCAGAATTGGTCCGATGCCACCCAACTAATTCCAGCAAAGTTAACCCACTTATCAACAGAACCTCCCACCAAAGCACACAATCGTTAGAAATAATTGCTCAACAAACCACAACACAACAACTGCATTAAAGAGAAAAAGCACAGTTGACTAATTTCAGTAGCCAACACCATACTATCCACAAGCTTTTGCGCATAAAGCACAAGAGTAGGCAACACACTATCCTCTCCGAGGACGCAACAGCGATCGGAAGACAGAGGCACAGTTTGAT